>NC_058130.1:118068874-118096230 GCF_016433145.1 Gracilinanus agilis | reverse complement strand
TCTCTCTCTCTCTCTCTCTCTCTCTCTCTCTCTCTCTCTCTCTCTCTCTCTCTTACACACACACACATACATAACCATTTGACTTTTAAAATCTATTTTTTCTGTGAAAATAATGTTCAGGCTATCTCCCACTTCCTAAAGTTGTTACTTTATTCTTTTTTTTCTAATCCATCAAAAATAATGCTAGCTCAAAATAAAATAACTGTTCAAAGCTTAGGCATCACTTTTTGGAGAATAACCTTATGAGGTAGAGAGTAAATATTTTCACTCCTTATTTACCAATTCAATAATGAAGTTCCCAGAAATGATCTCTTTTAACACTATCACAGTCAATGAGAATACAGCTGGGATTTGACTCATTCCAGAGATTAATAGATCAAAAATTTCTAAACTGGAAGAGTCTTTCATAATATCAAATCCAATACCTCTCTACCACATAGGTAATAGGTGAAGTTTTATGCAGAATTAAGGTCTTTTGACTCTCACCAGGCTGCTTCCAGCATTTTCTGCTTTCCTTCTGTCTCAACACACCTGTGGGATTTTTGTTCATTTAACTTCTCAGTTGAAAAAGCAATAGCTTTATAGGAAAATATTGCTACAAAGAATTCTATCTCCATCTCTCATAATTAATAAACAGGTAGCAACAATCTTTTTATTTTTCTTTTACCTAGACAATTATATATATATATATATAGTTATAATTATAGTTATAGTTATGAGAATAGGGGATGAATAAAACAAGATGCTTCTTTATGTATTTGTATGACTCCAAAATTATATTAATACCAAAGAGCAAGAATGGATCAATAATACCAAATGATACTCTCCAAACCTCTTGACACAAAAATGAAAACATTAATAAAAAAATCCCACTTCAATTTACTTTAAAACTCTATAAGGAATATAATGTCTTCTGCAAAGCTATTAAGAAAAATGTGGGAAAATCATTGCTTTCAGCAAATATTCCTCACTGTATTGTAGTGTTCTGGCTCAGCAAATAAGTTGCTTATTGCACCTTTCAGATGACAGATGGATAGGAATAGATGTTTGCAGCATGTATCATCCTAATCATTTGACCACACATATATCAGTGGCAATTCAAAAGAAAATGAGAACTCAGGCTAGAAGAGCCAATATGATTCATGAAAATGCTCAACTTTAAAGTTATAACTAATGATTCAGAGAGACTATTTGCATATGCCTCTCTTCTGTAAATTCCTGAATAGATAGGTAACTGAGCAGAAGAATGGTATTTAGAAAGACATTTTGGCATATCATTAATATTTAAGAAATTGGTATTTCACATATTTGAACCTCCTCAACCTCTACTTCACTGAATCATCTCCTGCAGTTGAATAAAAGTGAATCTCTTGGCTATGCTCTTCATACTAGTTCAGAAGATATTTATAATTATATGTTGCTTACAAAGGACATTAACTAAGCTATAAATATAGATTTTCAATCAAAATAGATGGAGAAAAGCTATATAACTCATAAGGAAGAGTATGCTAGACATTAGTGAACTGAAGAATCACTTTACAAGTGAGGCATATTTTTTAAAAATGAATATAAAACAAAATTTAAAACCAAGATATTACTCATTCCCTCTTGAAAGTTTGTTTTCCATCAGGAAATATAAAGTATATAGTCTGTTTTAATTATTTTATGGGAAATATGAAATGTCCAAAAACACTTGCAGTTGAATTTATCATGTTATCACATTGATTTTTTCGTGGCAGAATATGTGCTTCTGCTAGTATTATGTTGATGTTAAGAGAATAAATGTGGATCTAAATGTGGAAACTTCACTGGAATAAAGTTTAAGTTTTGATTTTAATAACTTCACTTTGACAAATAAGGCATGCTATTGAATAAATTACAATCTCATTACTGGTTTAAGTGTTTATTCATTTTATTTCCCCTCCTACTATTGCTGATTAACTCAAAAGTTCTAACCTGTCAGAGAAAGCATGGGAATAATTAGCATACGTTGATTGTGCTTAACTATTAGGATGTTGATGATTTCCAATTTGCAGCTTCTGCCTTGACAGATGAAGAAATGCTTTAGAAAAAAAAATTAAGGTCTTCCACTAGCTGAAATACTTTAAAATTTCCATCTAAGTTTTCATGAAGTCCATATCAAAGATGAATATTCTCAGGAGTTTCATGCACTTTCTAAGTTTCAATGCTCTTCCAATTTATCTATTCAATTTTTTTGTATGTGTGTATCACCTTATTTTTAAAACTGAAATGTTCTAGTAAATTAATAGAATATGTTATATAGAGGCATAATATTGAAATAAATGACACAGTCAAAATAATTAAGAAAAAAAGACATAATGTAGGAGATATTATTCAGTTCAATGGTAATGATACGATCTATTGGTGCTCCTATATGACAGGTGATATTAACCTGGTGAATCAAATAATATTTTTTTCATAAATGAAGTTATAAACAGAGTATGAGGACTGGGGAATTTGCCCAAAGGAAGGGCTTAGACAAGAAAAGAAAGTAAGTTTTTTTGACAGCTCACCACCTCTGAATTTATATCATTTCCCAGCTGAGACTGATTTTCTTTTGTTTTCTATTCTGGCTTTCGATCAAAAACAACAACAACAACAACAACAACAATAAAGAGAAACAGGATAGGAGGTATAATTATCAGAGTTCAAGTATTATTGCTACTTTAAAAATGAGAAAATTGGTACTAATGTAGATTGCAATTTCTATAATCACAGAATTATATTTTACAGATGAAAAGAATATCAGAGATACTGCTACTATTAATAAATGATAATAATAACATCAACAATATTAATTAAATGCTTTGGGTTTTACAAAATACAAATATCATCTCATCCTCACAACAACTCTGAGAGGAAAATGCTATTATTATCCTCATTTATCAGCTAATAAAACTGAGTGAAAATGTTTAAATGACTTTCTGAGAGTTATCTAAGTAGATAAGTTTTCAAATTTTGAATTCTAACAACTGTACCACTAAAATATTGCTACTCTAGATCACACAATTGGTAAACACAGAATCTGGTATTTAAACATAAATATGCCTTCATATCCACAGTTTATTCCACAATGTTATCCTTCAAGTTTTACTTTCTTCATGAAGCCATCATTGTACAGAGTTATGGAATTTCAAAAATAGAATGAACTTGGAGACATCTGGGCAAAGATGGCCATAGAGTCTTCTCAAGTATCTTGTTCTCACCACCAACCAATACAAAGCACCTCAAAAGGACAAAAACCCAAATCAGATGAGCTAAAGGGTTTAGGGTACAGCCTTAAAGGTAGGCAGGGTTTGGGCATTTCCACACTATAAGGTGATAAAATTACTCCTACCAAAGCATGAGTACACCACCCCTCCCCCACTCCACCTACCACACCAGAATCAGAGTGAGTGATAGGCAATCTTTAGGTTCTCAGGGGGCTGGCTGAGGACACCACAGACTTACTCCTAAGAGCAACACGACTTGGGACCCCAGGATGCTGAGGAACATAGAGCTAGGGTTCAGATATAGGGCATAGGAGCTTCACACAGCAGATAAAGAGGAGACTAAAAATAGCTCAGGACAAAAACCACTCTATAGCTCGATACACAGAGACATGCCTATGCTCCTCACTCAGATTTCTGATTGGGAAGAGAAGAAAAAACTAACGCAGAAATGGCCACCAACACCCAGGAATTACAATCTACAACAACTAAAAAAAATTAAAAAAATCTTTGACCCTGGATAATTTCTATGAAGAGAAACAACAGTCTTCAGAGGAGACAGCAGAGGGTGACAAACAAGAAAACACTTCCAAACTTTTCCAAAAAATGAAAATTGGTCACAAGCTTTCTAGGAAATTAGAATGGAGGAAGAAAACCAAGCAAAGAAGATATAAAGTAAGAAAGTAAGAAAAATGGGAAAAAGTTCAAAAGGAAAATAATAGTTTAAAAGAAAGAATTTCCCACTTGGAAAAAGATGCCCAGAAATCAAATGTAATGATAAACAAATTGGAGGCCAAAATTGACCACTTCAAGCCATGAAGAGTAGGATAGACTGAACCGAAAAGGGAAATCAAAAGATCATAGCCAAAAATCAGTCTTTAAAGACGAGGATTTGACAATTAGAAGGTAATGATCTCACAAGAAAGCAAGAATTAATAAAGTAAAGTCAAAAGAATGACAAATTAAAAGGAAATATGAAATATCTCATTGAGAAGAGGATTGACCTGGAAAACAGGTCTAGGAGAGACAATTTGAGAATCATATGCCTACCTGAAAATCTACACATAAACAGAAATCTTGACATCATATGACAAGAATTATCCAAGAAAACTGCCCTGATATTTTTGAACAAAAAGGCAAAATAGAAATTGAAACAGTCCATAGAGAATCCTCTACATTAAATATTCAAAAGACAACTCTCAGAAATGTAATTGCCAAATTCAAGAGCTTACAAGCTAAGAAGAAAATATTGTAAGAAGCCACAAAGAGACAATTCAGATATCAAGGAGCACCAATCAGGATTACACAGGATCTGGCAGCCTCCACAATAAAGGACCTCATTGCTTGGAATATGATATTTAGAAAGGCAAGAGAATTGAGTCTCCAGCCAAGGATTAGCTATCCATCAAAGCTGACTGTATACTTTCAGGGGAAAGTATGGGCATTTAACAAAATAGAAGGTATACAAGTATTTGTAAAGAAAAGACCAGTACAAAACAGAAAATTTAATGTCCAAACACAAAACTCAAGAGAAACATGAAAAGGAAAGAAAGAAAGAGAGGAAAAAATTATTTTAAGGGCATCAATAAGGCCAAATTGTTTATATTCCTACATGGAAAAATGATATTTATAAGTCTCAAAAACTTTATTCATTATCATAGTATTTAGAGGAATTATTCATAGGTAATGGTTGGGGTAATATGTGGTTTAAGATGATATGTAAAAAAAGAAAGGGGAGGGGAAAATAGAAGATGGCACCAATAGAAATATGAAGGAAGAAGAAAATAGAATAAATTATGCCATATAAAGAGGCCCATGGGAGGGGGAGGGGTAGAATACTATTTTAAGAAGGAGAGGAAGAGAGTGCTAATAGGTAATACTTAAACCGTACTCTTAGTGGTATCTATTCTGAGAGGGAAGAGCATCTAGATCCATTGGGATATTGAATTCTATCTTACTCTACAGGGAAGTTGAGAGGGAAAAACCAAGGGGTATGGTGGGGTGGGGAGTACCAAAAGAGAGGGAAGTAGAGAGGGGAGGGAACTTAGGAGACCCTAAAGAAAAATCAGAGAAGAATAAGAAAGGAGGGGATGGGAAATGCAGTAAAATAAGGGTGGGCATAAGGGACATGGATTAAAAGCAAAACATTGGTATAGAAGGAAAGAGCGAAAGAAGAAAGAGCAGGATTAGGAGAGGAAATCAAAATGATGGGGAATACACAGATGGTAATCATAACTCTGAAGGTGAATGGATGAACTCTTCCATAAAATGGAAGCAAATTGAGTGGAATAGAAACTAAAATCCTACCATATGTTTTCTATAAGAAACACACATGAGACAGGAAGACACACACAGAGTAAAGGTTAAAGGCTGGAGCAAAATTTATTGAGCATCAACTGAGAAAAGGAAGCCAAGAGTTGCAATCAAGATATCTGACAAAGCCAAAGTAAAAATATATCTGATTAAAAGAGATAGGGAAGGTTATTATATCCTGATAAAAGACAGTGCAGCCAATAAGGAAATATCAGTACTCAACATGTATGTTCGAAATGGTATAGCATCCAAATTTTTAAAGGAGAAACTATTGGAGCTTAACGAAGAAATAGATAGTAAAACTATACAAGTGGGAGAACTGAACTTTCCTCTATCATATCTAGATAAATCAAACCAAAAAATAATTAAGAAAGAGGTAAGAGATGTGGATGAAATCTTTAAAAAATTAAACTTAATTGATATATGGAAAAAAATAAATAGAGACAGAGTGGAATACACCATTTCAGTAGCACAAGGTACATTCACAAAGATTAACCATGTACTAGGGCATAAAAACATGGAAAACAAATGCAAAAAGCAGAAATAATATGATGAATGCAATCTTTTCATATCATAAAGCAATAAAAATAATAATTAGTAAGGGTACATGGAGAGGCAAATCAAACATTAATTGGAAATTAAATAATGTGATGCTCCAAAATCAATTAGGTAAAGAACAAATCATAGAAACAATTAATAATTTCATAAAAGAGAATGACAGTGAAGAGACATCATGTCAAAATCTATGGGATGCAGACAAAGTAGTATTCAGGGGAACATTTATATCCCTGATGGCATATATTAACAAATCAGAGAAAGCAGAGATCAATTAATTTGGCATACTAATTAAAAACAACTAGAAAAAAAACAAATTAAAAATCCCCAGATAAAAACTACATTAGAAATCCTAAAAATTAAAGGAGAAATTAATACATTTGAAAGTGAAATATCTATTGAATTAATAAATAAGACTAGAAGCTGATACTTTGTAAAAACAAATAAAATATAGATAAAATACTTGTTAATTTAGTAAAAATAGTAAAGAAGAAAATCAAATTAAGATGTATCAAAGATGAAAAGGGAGACCTCACCTCTAATGAAAAGGAAATTAATGTAATTATTAACTATTTTGCTGAATAATATTGCAATAAATATGGCAATCTAAGTGATATGGATGCTTATTTCCAAAAAAATTATAAATTGCATGGATTAACAGAAGAAGAAATAGAATACTTAAATAATCCCATATTAGAAAAAGAAATTGAAAAAGACATAAAAGAACTCCTTAAGAAAAAATCCCCAGTTAGATAGATTCACAGGTGAATTCTATGAAATACTTAAAGAACAAATAATCCTAATATTATACAAACTGATTGACAAAATAAGCAAAGAAGTTCTACCAAATTCTGTTTTTGACACAAATATGGTACTGATTTCAAAGCTAGGCAAACAAAAAACAGAACGAAAACTACAGACAAAACTCATTAATGAACAGAGATGCAAAAATTTGTAATTAGAATACTAGCAAAAAGACTCCAGCAAGTGATCACAAGGATTATTCAATGTTATCAGTTGGGATTTATACCAGGAATGCAAGGATTGTTTAATATTAGGAAAACAATCCACATAATTGATCATATTAACAAGCAAACCAATAGAAATCACCTAATTATCTCAACAGAGGCAAAAAAGTCTTTGACAAAATACAACACTCATTCCTTTTGAAAATACTAGAAAGTATAGGAATAGAAGGACCTTTCCTAAAAAAAATAAACAACATAAATTTAAAACAATCAGCATGCATCATCTGCAATGGGGATAAATGAGAAGCCTTCCCAATAAGATCAGGAGTGAAACAAGGATGCCCATTATCATCTCTATTATTTAACGTGGTACAGGAATGGCAGTGGCATTCAGAGAAGAAAAAGAAAGTTAAGGTATCAAAATAGGCAATGAGGAGACTAAACTATTACTCTGCAGATGATATGATGATCTACTTAAAAAATTCCAGAGAATCAATTAAAAAGGAACAACTAGCAAAATTGCAGGATACAAAATAAACCCACATAAATCATCAGCATTTCTATGTATTTCCAGCATGTCTCAGCAGCAAGAGTTTGAAAGAGAAATTCCATTTAAATCATCCTAGATAATATAAAATACTTAGGAATCTATCTGCACAGATAAATACAGGAATTATAGGAACACAACTACAAAACACTTTCCACACAATGAAAACTAGATGAAAACAATTAGAAAAAGATTAATTGCTAATGGGTTGGACAAGCTAACATAATGAACATCACAACCCTACCCAAATTAATACACTTATTCAGTGCTATACCTAGTAAAATAACAAGAAACTTTTTTGCTGAATTAGAAAAAATTATAACAAAATTCATTTGGAAGAACAAAAGATAAAAAATATCAAGGGAAATAATGAAAAAAAATGTGAAGGAAGGTGGTCTAGTAGTACCAGATATTAAATGGTACTATAAAAGTGTTGTCATCAAAACAATATTTTACTGGCTAAGAAACAGAATGGAGGATCAGTGGAATAGACTTGGGGTAAATGACCTCATCAAGATAGTGTAAAATAAATCCAAATATCCCAGCTTTTGGGACAAAAACAAACTATTTAAGAAAAACTGTTGAGAAAATTGGAAAACAATATGGGAGAGATTTGGTTTAGATCAACATCTCACACCCATATAACAAGATAAATTTAGAATGGGTGAATGACTTAAAAATAAAGAACGAAACTTTAATTAATTAGGTGAACATAGAATAGTTTAACTATCAGATCAATGAGAAAGGAAAGATTTTAAGACCAAGCAAGAGATAGAAAGTATTACAACATGTAAAATGAATAATTTTAAATATATTAAATAGTTTTTTGTACAAACAAAACCAATGCAACCACATTTAGTTAGGAAGCAACGAATTGGGAAAAAAATCTTCATAGCAAAAACTTCTGATAAAGGTGTAATTACTCAAATTTATAAAGAAGTAAATCAATTATACAAAAAGTCAAGCCATTCCCCAATTGATAAATGGGCAAGGGATGTGAATAGGAAATTTTCAGATAAAGAAATCAAAACTATCAATAAGCACATGAAAAAGTGTTCTAAACCACTTATAATTAGAGAAATGCAAATCAAAACAACTCTGAGGTATCACCTCACACCTAGAATATTGGCTAAAATGACAGCAAAGGAAAGTAATAAAAATTGGAGGGGATGTGGAAAAATAGGGAAATTAATTCATTGCAGGTGGAGTTGTGAATTGATCTATTCTGGGTGGCAATTTGGACCTATCCCAAGGGACTTTAAAAGACTGCCTGCCCTTTTATCCACCCATACCACTGCTAGTTTATACCCCAAAGACATAGTAAGGAAAAAGACTTGTACAAAATATTTATAGCCACATTCTTTGTAGGGGCAAAAAAAAAGGAAAATGAGGGGATGCCCTTCAATTGGGGAATGGATAAACAAATTTGGTGATATCTGATGTTGATGAAATACTGTTGTGCTCAAAGGAATGATGAACTGGAGGAATTCCATGTGAACTGGAGAGACCTCTAGGAACTGATGCAGAGTAAAAGGAGAATATTCAGGAGGACATTATACACAGACAGGGATACACTGTGGCACAACTGAATGTAATGGACTTCTTTACTAGCACCAATGCCATGATCCAGGACAATTTTGAAGGACTTATGAGACTTATGAGAAAGAATTCCATCCACATCCAAAGAAAGAACTGTGGTAGTAGAATAGAAACACAGAAGAAAAACAACCGCTTGATTAAATGGTTCAGTGGTATATGGTTGGGGATATAGACTCTAAACCATTACCCTAGTGCAAATATTGACAATAATGAAATAGACCTGCTTTAATCATGCATATAACACCCAATGGAATTGCTTGTTGGCTATAAGAGGGGGGTTGTAGGAAGGGAAGGAAAGAACATGAATCATGTAACCATGGTAAAAAAATTCTAAAATAATTAATTAATTAAATAAACTTAATTTAAAAAATAGAAGGGAATTTAAAAAGTAAAGAGCTTAGTATTTAAGGTAAAAACCCTTATTTTATAGTGACAAAGCTGAAACCTAGCGACCAAAGACATCATATATTTGAACTTTTTTATAAAGCAAGATACTTAAGCTAAATGAAGCAGAACTTTCTCAAGGTCAGACAACTATTTATTTAATTTATTTATTTTAATTATTTTTATTGGAGGACAGGTTATTAATTTATTTAGAATATTTTCCCATGGTTACATGATTCCTGATTTTTCCCACCCTTCTTTCCTTCGTCACCCCTTGGAGCTGACAAGCAATTCCACTGGATAATACGTGCATCATTGTTCAAAACTTATTTCCATGTTTTTCATATTTGTAATAGAGTAATCTTTTAAGTCTAAAACCTCAATCATATCCCCATTGAACCATGTGATTGATCATATGCTTTTCTTCTATGTTTCTCACCCCCACAGTTCTTTCTCTGGATGTGGATAGCATTCTTTCTCATTAATTCCTCTGGATTATCCAGGACCATTGCATTGTTGCTCACAGAAAAGTCTATTACATTCAATTGTGCCATAATACATCAGTTTCTGTGTACAAAGTCCTCCTGGTTCTATTTGTTTTGCTCCGCATCAATTCCTGGAAGACTTTACAGTTCATGGATAAATGCTCTAGTTCATCATTCTTTTCAGCAAAATAGTATTATATCACCCTCAGATACCACAATTTGTTCAGCTATTCCCCAATCAATGGACAATCCCTCATTTTCTAATTCTTTGCCACCACAAACATGTGGCTATAAATATTTTTGTATAAGTCTTTTCCCTTATTATTGTATAAGTCTATTTCCCTGGGGTACAAACCCAGCAGTGGTATGGCTGAGTCAAATGGCAGGCATTTATTTGAAGCCCTTTGGGTATAATTCCAAATTGCCTTCCAGAATGTTTGGATCAATTCACAACTCCATCAGCATTGCATTAGTATCCCAATTTTGTCACAACCTCTCCAACTTTTATTACTTTCCTTTGTTGTCATATTGGCCAATCTACTAGGTGTGAGGTGGTACCTCAGAGTTGTTTTAATTTGCATTTCTCTAATGAGGAGGGATTTAGAATACTTTTTCATTTGCTTATTGATAGTTTTGATTTCATCCTGTCAAAATGCCTATTTATGTCCCTTGACCATTTCTAGATTGGGGAATGGCTTGTTTTTTTGTAAATTTGACTTACTTTTTATATATTTGGGAAATTAAACCTTTTTCAGAGAGTTTTATTATAAAACTGTTCTCCCAGTTTGTTGCTTTCCTTCTAATTTTGGTTGCATTGGTTTTGCTTGTAAAAAATCTTTTAAATTTGATATAATCAAAGCCATTCATTTTACATTTTATAATGTTCTCTATTTCTTGCTTGGTCTTAAATTCTTTCCTTTCCCACAGATCTGACAAATATGCTATTCGGTGTTGACCTAATTTATTTATGATTCTACTCTTTACATTTAAGTCATTTACCCATTTTAACAGTGTGAACTGAATTTGCAAAGGGGAGCAGGAAATTGGAGTTGGAAGGGACCCTGAAACAGCCCAACAGAATGTTGCTAGTTCAGAATTCTGTTTGGGAGGGGCCAACAGAAAGAGAAATTTGGAAGAGGATTCTCAACTGTTACTTCACTCCTGACCGGACTGGGACCCTGGGGAGTTGGTTCTTTGGTTGGGAGGTTTCAAATTTGGGATAGAAACTGAGAGAATTGGGTTCCTCTATACTTTTATTAGTGACTATTGGAAGATCAGGAATACCAACAAAGAAGACATTGAGCAGCAATTCTCCAATATGGCCTGAGATTCCAAACTCTTGGGGGAGCAATCTTGAATGAGGTGGGGTCCCTTCCCTGAACCTGCCTGAATCCATTAATCCTGTTTCTTCCCTTTGATATTAATTTATAAATATTTGATAGGAGACTGTAGTGGGGGAAGATAGAATTAGCTACAGTGACCAAGTCACAGAAAAAGTCCAGAGCTGCTCTCTTGGGGGGAAGACATAGCTGATAGTGAAGTTCATCCTTTCCCTCCTTCCTTGATTCCCCTATATTTTTCCCCTGCACCCTGAATTTAATGTATCTTTTAATAAACCCTTGAATAGTTTGATACTTAGAGTCTGGAACAGTTACATTGAAGGGGGAGGTGATTGATCTTGTGGCTGAGGGGAAGACCATTTCCTGATTCCATCTTGATGGGCAAAAACTAACTTGAATTTAGGAATGGGGGGGGAGGCTTATCTCAATAGGGCTGGCTCTGAGAGTGGGATCCAACCCATTAGGGTCACAACTGAACCCCAACACCTTCTTTCAGTATCCTCAGTATAGCTTTGCCAGTTGGAAACCTTTTTGAGTTTATTCTCTCATAGGTCTTTCCTGGGGTGGGAGTGACTGATTAGCTGATCTGGGCCTTTGAAAGCTAACAAGGGGGTAGTCTAGATACACTCTCCCTACCATCAATATTCGTCCCATACACCATTGTGAATTTATCTTGATATAGGGTGTAAGATGTTGATCTAAACCTAATTTTCCTCATACTGTATTCCGATTTTCCCAGCAGAAGTTTTTGTCAGATAGTGAGTCCTTGTCCTAAAAGCTGGAATCTTTGGTTTTTATCAAACATTGGTTTATTGAGGCCATTTACCCCTAGTCTATTCCATTCATCTACCCTTCTTTCTCTTAGTCAGTATGATGTTGTTTTGTTGACTGCTTTATAGTACAGTTTAGATCTGGTAGTGCTAGGCCCCCTTCCTTCACATTTTAAAAAATTATTACCTTTGATAGTCTTGATCTTTCGTTCTTCCAAATGAACTTTGTTATAATATTTTTTTGTAATTTTTATAATTTTATAAAAATTTTTTCTTCTTACTTTGATAGGTATGGCACTGAATAAGTAGATTGATTTGGATAGGATTGTCATTTTTATTATATTAGCTCATTCTACTTATGAGCATTATTGTTTTTCCAATTATTTAGATCCAGTTTTTAATTGTGTGTAAAGTGTGTTGTTTTTGTGTTCATATAATTCCTTTGTTTGTCTTGGCAGATAGATTTCTAAATATTTTATTGTCTAGAGTTTAGATTTTTAATGGAGTTTCTCTTTCTAACTCTTGCTGCTGAATTTTGATGGAAATTTACAGAAATGCTGATGATTTATTTTAGTTTATCTTGTACCCTGCAACTTTGCTAAAGTGGTTAATTATTTCCACCAAGTTTTAGTTGATTTTCAAGGATTCTTTAAGTATACCATCATATCATCTGCAAAGAGTGATAGTTTAGTTTCCTTATTTCCTACTTTAATTCCTCCTTATATTTCAAATATCTTGACTCTCTTGTGTCATTTGTGACACCAAGAATTCAGTGGTCTTTGGAAGAATTGCTTTATGGAACTAAGAATGGAAACCAGGAGTAGAAATATATATCTACAGGGTTCTTAGTAATAAACAAAGGGAAAGCATCTGAAAATGGATCTAAACTATTGTTAACATAGGTCATTTACACCTATTATACTTTATGGATATTGAAGATAATATAATTTTTAGTCATTCTCTTGAAAGGTGTTAGAGAGTTACCTTTAATTGTTTTGCTTCCTTGACTTTATGTGTTCCACCAACTTTGAAGTCTTGTCATTTTTTTCCCTCTGCAACACCTCTCAAACTCATATTCTCTAAAAACTACTTAACATTCTCCCTTTTTACATAATTCTAGAAGATATTTGGTGTATTTTGTTTCAATAATTATAATTGTCTTCTTATTGTTTTTCTTGCCTCTAATATCTTTTACTTTCTCTTTCATAGTTTCCCGCCAAAACTCTCCTTCCAAATTTTCTTATTAATCAATCAGAATATGTTTTAGTAAATACTTTTTTAATGTGTTAGGTAACATATTAGGTTCTAGGAATACATTACAATATGGACCACCACTTATTCTCTTGGAGCTTACATTATAATAGGGAAACAACAAATATATATATATATATATATATATATATATATATAAATGCCTGTCTGTCTGTCTATCTATCTATCTGTTTAATTAATAAATGCAAATAGATAAGTAGCTAAAACAAAGTTAGTTTGGTAGTGGCAATATTAGATATTGGAGGAAGAGGGTGAGGCCAAGTTAGTTAATCAATAAATATTTATTAAGCATTTCCAATGGATCATCTTCTTGGGCACCTAAATTTACAGCCTCACTATTATCCTTGACTCTTCAATCTCACTTACCTTTGTAATCAATCAGTAACTAAATCTTTCTTTTTCCTCTATAAATATCATGTATTTTTACTTCTCTCCACTCACAGAACAACCACCCAACTTCATCATCCTTCATCATCTCTGCCCTGAATTATTAAAATAGCATTCTAATTGGTTTTCCTCCTGTAACACCCCTGGCTCCAAGTCTTCCGCTATAATACTTTCAATACAATTTCCTAAAGAATATATGTGACCACATCAATCTTTTCTTTTTTTTTAGAATATTTTTCCATGGTTACATGATTCATGATACCTTCCCCCTCACCTTTTCTTGATTAAGTTCCTGTCGCTTCCTATGTATTGAATCAAAAAGAAATTCCAGTTCTTGATATTTAATTATCTTTATAACTTTGCCTTAGTCTATTTGTCCAACAATGCTTGGTCCCATCTTATTTGCTGAATCTTCTTGCTCATGACTATGCTCTACACACTCTACAGACAACTGCAATGATTTACTTGCTATTCCTTTTTTATACTTTAATGATATGATTTTGTCTTTACAGTACAAACATTTATATATCACACCTTCTTGATCAGAGGTTTCTAATAACAAAATAATTATCAATTAATATTAAACTTATTTATATTTATCTCATGACCTCAATTAATATATGATGACCTCAAATGAAAATACATGTAGTTCACATCTGTACCTTAGCTCCATACAAGCATGTCTTTACTTTCTTTCTATATTTTCTCCCTCCCTTCTCTCCCTCCTTTCCTTCCTTCCTTCCTCCCTCCCTCCCTCCCTTCCTTCCTTCCAAAAGAAAATCTTCAAACTGTGAAAAAGTTCATCTTTCAGACTATCATTCATTTACCCTTTGTATAACTAAGAATGTATGTGCATTATCCTATATTAGGTTGAAAAATTATTGAAGATGGGATATATTTTAATTTTTTTCTTTTTATAATTGTTGTCACAATTCTTCACACATAGAAAACAAAAGCAAAAGATAGAAGTAAGAACAATGTATATGAACAATAGCAGATGAGTACATGTGAGTTGCATGCAGAGTATGTGGAGAGAGATTCTTGT
This sequence comes from Gracilinanus agilis, assembly GCF_016433145.1. Taxonomy (NCBI): domain Eukaryota; kingdom Metazoa; phylum Chordata; class Mammalia; order Didelphimorphia; family Didelphidae; genus Gracilinanus; species Gracilinanus agilis. The sequence goes on along the minus strand of NC_058130.1, from coordinate 118,081,335 downwards.
GCTTAGCAGAATTCATAGAACAAAGTTAACTATAAATTTTAGTTGATTCACTGATGTAAAATAGATATGGATCTGGAACCAGATTGTGAGGACCTTTAAGTAATGTGATTTATAGATTCTCTTAAAGAGGATAAAGAACTCTGAAGATTCTTGAGTAATAGAGTGATATGCTTCAACTCATGTTTTAGAAATACCATTTCAGCAGACATTAAGAGGAAGAATTGAAGAAGAGTGGCTAAAAGAAAAGAAGACATTTAGTATCCTATCCTAATATTTCAAGAAAGAAATGGGGAAGTGCTGAACTAAGTAGGTGACTGAATAAGTGGAGATAATATAGTGCATATGAGAGATATAGGAAATAATATATAGGAAAAATGGGTGTATAGGAAAAAAATCAATGAGAGTTGCTATTTGATTGCATATGAATAGAGGATAAGGAACATGAAGATTTGGGAATGACCCTCTGTGATCCTAATTGATATCATGTTTATTAATTAAGAAAGTTTAAGGTAGGGGCACTTTAAAAAGGAAATAATTCTATGGTAGACATATTAAGTTTAATATTGCCATATCATCCAGGTTTAACTATCTATCAGGCAGATATTAATATGAGATTGGAGCTCAAGAGAGATGAAAGCTGAACATGCATTCCACTCCCTTTGGATTATAGAAAATCACAAAAAGCTAATGAAAGATGACTCAAAGTAAATACAACCATATTATATTTTTATTTTGTATAGACAAAGTTACAGCTCTCATCTAGATTAGAAACATGGCAACAAAAATTGTTGTCTAGTCTGTAATAATATATAGGCACAGTCTTATTTACTCCTCAGTTTTTGAATGTTTTTTTGTTTCTTTCCTTACATAGCTTCTACTTCTATTCTTTGTCAAGGTAACAATGACTTACCTTAATGTATCTAAATTAATAAGTTTTAATGGCTTTGAACATGAGATATTTGACAATCTTTGAAATACACAGGTAATGGGAATGTACCAGTAAATGGATTCTAAGATCCAAGAAGAGAAAAATCAGAATAAATTTACAGCTCAATTTTAATTCACTATGTGAGAAAAGGATATTAAAGAAAAAGACTAAGCAAAAAGACACATTCATAAGCAGAAAGTATATAATTACTATGTTCTTTTAGGCCAGGGAACTAAGAAGAGTAAGGCAAATAGTGATCACCTCCATGAAAGCAAACTTTTCTAGGACTGTGTCCATATTCCCAATCCTGATCACCTTATCTTGACAGTGAAGGTATGCCTTCTCCATCTCCTCCAGAACCACAATGGTGAAAGAAATGGAATCAGAAAGGCTATTAACAAGAAGGTGTATTTTCAGAAAATAATTCTGATCAAAGCAGGACTACAATATGTAAAAGAAATATCTCAGCATGCTATCATTTCTTAAAGAAGTTATCAGTGTCAGTCTCAAAAATGCAAAAATCAGTTTCATTCTCTTTTTGAATTTTTCTTGAAAATGTCCTTTTGTTCTCATATCAATAAATGTTGATAACAAAAACTGACTATTTAAAGAAAGGTTGTTCACACCTTGTCTTATTTTTAGAGTTTTCTTGAGGTCCCCACTTGCAGGTGAAGAGAATTACTCCTAGAACAGAGGAGTAGAGGTTATAAATTAAATATTTGGAAGTCTTTTTCAAAGAAATCTAAAAATAGAGCAAGATAAAGGAAAGAAAAATAAAGGCAAAGTGTCTACACATAAATTACTATTAATCATAAGGTAGATTTCTAATGTTTCAACTAAGTCTTTCCTCTATTATTTGCCATATTCAGGAAATTGGTTATAACATTTAGTCTCTATGAATTTAAACTTTATCAAATATAAAGTATGAATTAAAAAGCTTTAGAAAATGGTCAACAGGATAGTTGTGAAGAAAGATCATTGTAAGTTATAAAACTCATAGACACATATGTACATATGTATATATTGTGTATATGCATACATACATACATACATACATACATATATATATATATGTATATAACCTGTGTCCAAATCTGGCCTCACACACTTACTAACTGTGTGATCCTGGGAAAATTTCATAACTTGTTTACTTTAATCCACTGGGGAAAGAAGTGGCAAATCACTCCCATACCTTTATCAAAAAAAGCCTATGCAGAGCTGAACATGACCAAATAACTAAGCAAGAAATGCATGTATAGTAAGATTGTGTTTGTGTGTGTTAGTGAATACATTTGTTTATATTTTGTAGTATCTACCAGAACCTGTGCCCAGTTGATAATATTTTTGAGAAATGAGAATACTTACATACATGAAGAATTAGGGAGAAAGTTTATGAGTATAAATTTGTGTGTTCAGTGGAGGTATTTGCATGTATAACAAGTGATTCTAAACAAGTAGAGAATAGATGGATCATTAAATGTAGTAAGGAGAATAAAATAACAATTTCAATTTTCGTGTTAGCAGAAAAACATATTTTAGCTTAAAAAGAATTAATATGCAGTTTCTTTTAAATTATGTAATGGTTTAAAATTATGAAATAATATAAGCAAATAATTCTTCATTGTTAAAAGGTCTTTAGACGAATTAACTAATTCCCTTCATTTTGAAAGTTTCAACAAGGTTGGTAGAAAAATTAGAGGAACTGAAAAATTGACTGAAGTTGAGAAATATAAATGTACACACCCACACATAGTCACACTCATATACATGTGTATTTGGCAGTGTGTATGATACACACACACATATATGTATATACATATATACATATATGTATATATATTTTTCTACATATATTTATATAGAAATTCTTAATGAGGCTTCCATGTGGGAATTCTTAGGAAATTTGTCTTTTTTTCTCAGTCCCAAATTTGAAGAAAAATGAATAAAAACAGAAAAAATAAGTATCATTATCCAATGAGAATTAAAGATACATAATCAACATAGAAATTTACTGCTTCAATGGAATGTACAGACTACAAGACAAAAGCAAGAACAAAAAATGATGACATAAGAAGTTGAAAGATCAGATTTTCCAAGAATGGGATAGGAACACAATGGAGAGAAGTTGTCATCATCTAAGTTATCCTTGCTTTTAACAATTGTCATTTTTAAGTATTTATTTGTGATGTTGTCTGCAATTAATGATGAATCATTGTTACAAATAAAATATTAATAAGTGTATATGCAAGTCATGGGTATTCCAAATATTAAGTTTTAGAAGCAAAATTAGACTTTGTTTTGGTAATTTTGACACCTGATACTGCATTTTGTTGCTTTTGCTAGGAGGTTGAATATGATATCATTCTAATATTAATACACAATATATTTTCTAGCAACTTTCAGGATGTGAAACATTTTTTATAGTCTCTAGCTCTTTACAAATACTCCTAACCTTATTTATTATTTTTTATTTTGTAAATATCCATTATAATTAGTAAAGACTATTATGAATGTTGGAAAAAATTTAACAAAGATAAATCAGTCAGCTCAGATGTTTTAAATCATTGGCACAATTCTTGTGTTTTAATAATAATATATTATGCATTTATTATTATATAATTTTAATTAGAGGAATCTAATTTTTAAAGTATAGCATAACCCCATCACAGAAAAAAGTCACAATTTTTACTTATATAGTCATTGTTATTTAAATGTAAATAACATATTATGAAAAATTTAGAATACCATAATTGCAAGAATTCCTAAAAGTCCCCAGAAATTTTATTTTTTTTGCATTCTTAAATCCCTAAAATTAAGACTTTGGCGGGAAATGAGAATGCACGTTTCCTGTTAATTTGTGATTACAAGTTTTCTTAAAGGTAAATTATCCTATTGTATATAAATTATCTGGAAGATGTTTCCATCAGTAATAAAATATCAATCAGTAACATTTACTCAGAGGAAACTATACAACTTGTGAGAGATAATAGTATTAATAGGAAAGAAATGCACCAAATGTGCCACTTGATTCTTTTGCACAGGGCCTAAGCTAATGCCTTCCAACTAATGGTCTTCTCATGAATAGCATTTCTCCCATATCAGTGTATTAATCTCTCAATGATACATTATTGTTGAGGGCTTTCAGTACTGCATATTAGAGCTGTTTGTCACACTCCATTTAAAGTCAAGTTATTGGTAGCCTCAGGGGAACATCATTTCCAAATGTTCTAATTGACAGGGTTTCTGTGTGTATATTTTATGCATTAAATGGAACATCCTATTACATGGTGCAAATGTTTCATTAAAAGATCTATGCTCTTTATAATTGAGGTTGGGTATTCTTAAAGAAAGTGAAAGGGAAAAAAAGGGAAATATGCAGTATTCAATTTAAGATATAAGAATTTCCCTGTTTGCTACACATGGACTCATTTTTTTTAAGCAGGACATAGCATTAACATGATTCTGTTCTCTACCAAAAGATTATGATAGAGCTTCACAACCATAGTATTGATTAATAAAAAAGTTACTTATATGATTTTTCTGAGCAAAAATCTGAGTTTACATATGATAATGCTAGAACATACACTTTTCACTTTATTAAAGTAATGTGATATATGTTTACATAATATACTAAATATGATAGTATCATATCATGATATGATTAGAGTATGATTGTATAAACATATCCAGACTATCTGAGTTAAAAATCTTCTGACACTATGTTACCCCAGGCAAAGCACTTAATCATTTTCAGCGTTTCTTCCTTTTCAAAACAGTGATAATATTACACATTTAATTCATATGATTTTTGTCAGACTCAAATCAGATAGTTTATATAACACCCTCTGTAGATTTTAAAGTACTGTATAAATCTCAACTATTATTATTTTAAAGAATTGTGAAACTTGTCTGCTAGCTATTCCCCAGTCCCTAACAAAACATTCTTTGACATTTCTGTCTTTTTTTTTTGTATTATTCTCTTTCCCCATCCTCCTCTCTTGGAGTGTTTGTTTACTCCTATCCTATAAAGCAGGTGTCCGCAATGTATGACTTTTGAGCCATATCTGGCTCTTTTGAGGGCCAGATATGGCTTTTTCTGCAGGAGCCATAAAGTTAATTTTTTTCAGGTGCTGTTATAGGAGCACGCACTGTGAGCACTGTATGGCTCTCGCGAAATTACATTTTAAAAAATGTGGCGTTTATGGCTCTCATGGCCAAAAAGGTTGCAGACCCCTGCTATAAAGCTTGATTCAAATGCCATAGTCTCTAGGAAGTCTTCACCAGTCTTACAGGTCAGTAAGAATATTCCCTATCAGACATCACATACTGATTTGTTTTTCATCTTTGTGATATATTTTCAACCAAAAATTAGATACCTTTTGATGCATTGTAGAGGACCATTGAATACAACAATCCATCCAATTAGCTTCTAACTGAATATAATTTTGATGGTTGTTCATTAAGCTTGGAATAGTCTCTTTCTTTATCTCTGCGTCTTAGCCTTGTTACTGGCTTCCCTCAAGTCTCATCTAAGCTACTGTGGGTGTATTAAGTCTTCTGGGAAGACTAGGACCTCTGTGGTAAGGGTTTGTTGAGCCATTTTCAGGGTTACTCTTCCACATTTAATATCCATCTTTCACCCAACTCTCATTGATGGCTCTAAGAAGCTGTAGCAAGTGCAGCAGCCATACCTAGGTAAAGCCATCTCAGCAGGCAGGCTATCCCATGTTGAGAGTGAGCAATAATGGCCAAACTAGCAACAGCTTATTGTGGGGGTATCTTCTGATGACTTACCATGGCAGAATGGACAGATGACAATAATTTGTTCCAACAGCCATGAAGATAATTGAAACAGGCATGGTTAGCAATCACAACTACTAAGGTCCCCAAGTCGTCCACTGTATCCAAAGCCATCTTCAGTCAGCCTGACTTTTGTCTTACAGCTGGACTTTGTTGACCCTGAAAAAGAGAATAAGGCTGACAACTTTGTGTGATCCATCTCACTCTCACTCAAATCCAATTCATACTTAAGCAGAAACATCACATCGTTTTCTTTGAAAATAAAGGATGAATAATAACAAACTTCTTTACATCTTGTGTGTAAATTTTTTTGTATGTTGACTCCCCTATTAGGCTGCAAGTTCCTTGAGAGTCAGCACATTTTTTTTATATCCATAGGACTTGGCATAGTGCATAGTCAGTAGTACTTAGATCTTGGTTGACAGGGTGATTTACCAAAATTATGTATTACACTTAACTTTGTGTTTATTTCCCTTCCCATTTCCATTCATCTGTATGTCTCATGAGATTTATTTTAGTTTTACATTTCTTCCTAGTGCCTAGAAAAGTGCTCTGAACCTAAAATAGCCATCTCATATTAATTGAATTTGATATTATTTTTAGGAATTGGAAAATTTTGAAATACCATATCTTTTTTACTTCTTCCTCTTAGAACTTCCAGCTTCCTTCGCCAATGATCACATAAATCCTCTTGCAACATTTTCTGACCTCTTAGCCATTACTTGTTTTTCCTTCTTCAATAACATATTTAGTTATCTCGGTATACATGTAACACATTCCTAGTCAAATGTAAGGTCCTGGGGGGGGAAGGAGATTTTGCATTAATGTTGTTATTTTAGATATGGGGGCAAACTCTTAGGGATAATCTAGTGTACCCTTGGCAATTAAGAATGAATTACATTAAAATTTTAATCTGCCACATAATCTACCCTTTGTATTTTTGCTGACAATTTAAAAATAAAGAAAAGAGGACAGAAAAGCAATAGGTGTTTCAATATTTACACTGCATTTTGTCATCAATAAATCACTAATTGCTTAGAAAGGCTGTTATTTTTATGCTTTCAGAAAAATACAGAAAATGTGTGTGAGGTAGTCATAGTATGACAATAATTAGGATTTTCACATCTGTGCACAAAATTTCAAACAGCTTCCTACTCAGGAAGGTTAAGTGACTCATCCTAGGTACTTCTCCATTTCCTCCATCAAACTCTTATATCTCTCTGGATAGGATATGTAGAATAAGCATTTCAAGCAATCTAAAATAGCATTAAAATAAGATATAGGCCAAATTAATATTTTCATATACAAGACATAGCACAGTAGCTTACTGAAAGAAGGTACTTCATAAGTATTTACTAGATTAGATTAGGGGGATAGTTAGGGGGCTCAGTGGGTTAAGAGACAAGATAAGAGATATGAGCTCGAACATAGCCATAAACACTTTTTAGCTATGTGACCCTGGGGAAGTCACTTAATGCCCGTTGCCTAACTGTTACCACTCTTCTCCTACACAACCAGTACACAGTGGGTCCATGAAACATAAAACAAAAACAAAAACAAAGAAACAAAGTCAAAAGAAGAAAAAGAATACAAGAAAATGTGAAATTTCTAAATGGAAAAACAACTGACCTGAAAAATAAATTCAGGAGAGGTAATTTAAAAGTTCTTGGACTACCTGAAAGCTATGATAAAAAAAGATTAGACATCGTCTTTCACAAAATTATCAAGAAAAACTTCCCTGTTCTAAAAGACTGCCTGCCTTTTGATCCAGCCATACCACTGCTGAGTTTATACTCTAAAGAGAAAATAAGGAAAAAGACTTATACATAAATATTTATAGCTGCACTCTTTGTGGTGGCAAAAAATTGAAAAAATGAGGGTATGCCCTTCAATTGGGGAATGGCTGAATAAATTTTGGTATCTGTTGATGATGGAATACTATTGTGTTCAAAGGAATAATCAACTGGATGAATTCCATGTGAATTGGAATGAGCTCCAGGAATTGATGCAGAGTGAAAGGAGCAGAACCAGGAGAACTAAGAACCATACAAAGATGGATACACTGTGGCACAATAGAATGTAATGGACTTCTCTACTAGCAGGAATGTAATGATCCAGGACAACTCTGAGGGACTTATGAGAAAGAACGCTATCCATATTCAGAGGAAGAACTGTGGGAGCAGAAACACAGAAGAAAAACAACTGCTTGATCACATGGGTTAATGGGGACATGATTGGGATGTAGACTCTAATTGATCACCCTAATGCAAATATTAATAATATGGAAGTAGGTTTTGATCAATGAGATACGTAAAACCCAGTGGAATAACTCATTGCCTATGGTGGGGAAGAGGGACGGGAAAGAACATGAATTATGTAATCATGGGAAAATATTCTAAATTAAATAAAATTCTTCAATTCAAAAAAATACTGCCCCGATATTCTAGAACCAGAGGCCAAAAAAAAAATGAGAGAATCCAGTGATCATCTCCTAAAAGAGATCCCCAAAAAAGAACTCCCATGAATATTATAACCAAATTTCAAAACTCCCAGATCAAGGAGAAAATATTGCAAGCAGGCAAAAATAAATAATTCAAATATTATGGAGCCATAGTCAGGATAGCAAAAAACTTAACAGCTTCTACCATAAACAATTGGAGGTCTTGGGATGTTATATTCCAGAGGGCAAATGAGCTAGAACTTCAAACAAGAATCACGTATCCAGCAAAACTGAGCGTAATCCTTCATGGAAAAAATGGCTATTCAATTAGCTAGACTTTCAAACACTCCTGATGAAAAGTCCAGAATAGGGTAGACAAGACTCAAAAAAGATTCAAGAGCATCATAAAAGGTAAAGAGAATCAAAAAATATTCAATAAGGTTAAATTGCTTACATAGCTACATGGGGAGAAGTTTCTTATAACACCAAAGATGCAACCAAGATTAAAAGGCAATCAACAAAATGGGGAAAATATTGATAGGAAGTCTCTCTGACAAAGGTTCATTTCTTATGTACATAGAGAATTGAGCCAAATTTATGAGAATACAAAACATTCTTCAATTGACAAATGATTAAAGGATGTGAATGGATAATTATCAGATGAATAAATTAAAAGTATCTTTAGTAATATAAAAAATGCTCCATACCGCTATTAATAAAGTAATGTAAATTAAAACAATTCTAAGGTTCCATCTCACACCTATCAGACTGGTTAAGATGACAAAAAATAAAAATTATAAATGTTGAAGGGGTGTGGGAAAATTGGAAAACTAATAAACTAGTGATCAAGCTACAAACTGGTATAACCATTCTGAAGAGCAATCTTAAACCATGTTCTTAGGGTAATCAAATTGTGCCTATTCTTTGACTCAGCAAGACTACTAATATATCTACATTCCAGAGAGGTCAAAAGATAGAGGAAAAGAATATACTTGTATAAATATATGTATATCAGCTTTTCTTGTAGTGACAAAGTACTGGAAACTAAAGTATTGTCCATCAATTGGAGAACATCTTGCCATGTTATAATGTATGATTGTAATAAAATACTATTGTTCCTTAATAAACAATGATGGTCATCAAAAAAAGCAACAAACAAATCTGGAAAGCCTTATATGAAATGATACAAATTGAAGTGAGCAGAGCCAGGACAATACAGTACACGATAACACTCATAAAATAGGATGACAAGCTGTGAATGACTTAACTATTACAAGGAATCTAAGGATCCAGAACAACTCCAAGGAACTCATGAAAAAAATTCTATCCACTTCTCTTTAAAAAATCTTTATCTTCTATCTCAGAATCAATAATGTGTATTATTTCCACGGAAGAAAAGCAGTAAGGGCTAGGCAATGGGGATTAAGGGACTTGCCCAGGATTTTATAGTTAGGGGGTAGTGGAAATCAGATTTGAAAACAGAACCTCTTATTTCTAAGCCTATCTCTCAATCTATTGAACCACCTGGCTGCCCCCAAGACTATCCACTTCTATAGTTTTAACTTGGGACTTAAAATAAGACAAGGAAGTCAGTACTTAGATTAAAGGAAGGAGAGTATTCTAAACAAGTGGGAAAGAAAGACAAAATACCAGGAGCCAAGAAATGGAATGTCTTATTCTTGGAAAAGTCAGAAACAGTATCACTGGATTGAAGAGCATATATTAGGGAGTAAGGTGTAAGAGTACAGGAGAGTAGGAGGGAGCTAAGTCATGAAGAGTATCAAATGTCAAAGTATTTTTTATTTACTCCCGGAGATTTACATTTTAAAACAGGAAACCTTGGCTTGACCTTATTGTCATATACTATAATAACACCAGCTCCATCCAAAAATGTACTTCATTGGTTATAGGCATGATAACAATATTTACCATCACAATACTAACATCTATAATTTATATTTACATAGCACATTAATATTTGCAAAGCATTTTACATGTTACCGCATTTGAGTCTGATAACTACTCTGTGAGGAAGATGCCATTATTGTTTTGCAATTTTTATTTTTTGAATTGAGTGAGTGGGTAACTTGAGATCCCATAATGAAGTAAGTTTCTGAGACAAGATTTGAAATCAGATCTTCCTTATTCCAAGCTCAACATTCTACCCACTGGGCCATCTAGATGCCCCAAATGAGAAAAATCTGATGCATCATTAACACCTTTCAAATATATATGATAATATACATACATATAATGTGTGTGTACAAAATACAAGTTTCAATTTTGAGATGACACCTATCTTGTAACATCTATATTATTATATCATTGACCCTCAAGAAATAAGTGACAGCATAATATAATACAAGATCTAAGCTTGTGGGCAGTTGGAGTATTTTTTCTGGTTTAATGGTTCAAAAAAACTAGCCGGTGGGGGGGGAACTATTTTTAGAATATTCCCTACTCAGTTGATGACTTATTTTTTTCATTCTTTTCAAGGTTGGTCTTGTCTTCTGCAAAGCAATAAAATTGCAAGGTATGTTATATAGCTATGTTTGTGAATATATGGCAGGCATGCTGGAGGGGGCTGCTCCCTTCTCCTCTCCACGTGCATGCCTGAGGACATTTCTCATATGACCTTCCCCTTTGCCCAGCATCCGAATTGAAAATGCTTCCTCCTTCTCCTATCTGAGGTAAGGGTGGCAGGGCTCACAGGTAGCAGTTTGGGCATTCAGTTTCTAAAAGATTCACCATCACATGAGCTGCAATAAAAATAAAATAAAAAGAGAGTTGGAAAAGTTATCTGCTTTATATTTCCACCACTTTGCTTTTCAGAGATAAATTATACACACATTAAATATTTTATGATAAAATGAAAATCACTCAAATCTGTTGACAATTCAAATTATTTTGTACTAAATGAGGGACTTAAAGGATGACTTCTTAAGTAACTTTAAGAAAACAGAAAACACACACCTTCACTACAATTCATAATATTTGAAAATGGGTGCATTTGAGCTCATCTTTTCTTTCCATAGATATTTAGTCATCACAGAAAACATGATAGAACATGAAGAGAAAAGCCAGTTCAATAAGTATTTATTGAGTAACTTCTAAAATATATGTTCAGCATTGTTCTTGGGGCCACAAATATGAAAGATAAGTGCAAAATCATCTCTGTCTTCAAGAAGCTTACATTCACTTGGAGAAATTAGGATGATAATATAGACTTAGAAGAATCTAGATCAGTGATTCCCAAAGTGGGTGCTACTGCCCCCTGGTGGGTACTACAGTCGTCCAGGGAGGTGGTGATGGCCACTCTATTCTGAGTTCAATAAATAGTTTCATAATTTCCAGGGTGCGCTAAGTAATATTTTTTTCTGGAAAGTGGGCAGTAGGTCAAAAAAGTTTGGGAACCACTGATCTAGATAATTCTATAAACAAAAGCAATTTAAACTATACATAATCTTCAAATATTTGAGTATTGAGAGCACATTTCCATAATTTTTATATTTTAAGTGAATAGGTAATGAAAGAATCTGTCTATCACTACCAGTATTTTGTATTAACTTCAACTTTAACTGCTATGAGTCCATCATGGCAGAGTGAAAAGAGCATTGACTATAGTCAGAGTAATAGGAAGAAATGCTGTGTTTATTGTCATTTATTGTCTTTGTGATACTGTGTAAATAATATAATTTTGTTGTAACTGATTTCACATCTGTAAAAGGGCAATGATTAGATTCCATGACTTTAAAGTTCCTTCCAATTCTAAATATTTTATCCTAATATAGGTAAATAATTTGCCAAGTCTTTGCCCCCATTCTTGAGCATAAGCTGGGCAAATACCTATTCAAACTGAAGATAATTTATTTCAGAGCTCAGTCATTATTGACACAGCTACAGGGAAATTGTTAGACTTATGCATCATGACTATCACCGAAATAAGAAGTCACTGGCAGGAAAGTTGTCTTACTACCTTAAAGAAAGCCAGGTTTTCCTTTTAATCTTTTGTTTTCTTTTGTTTTCTTTTCCTTTCTCTTCTCTTCTCTTCTCTTCTCTTCTTTTCTTTTCTTTTCTTTTATTCTCTTTTCATTTTTTATGCTCAGTCATTTATATAATTACCAGATGGCCATACCTTTGTCAGGAAGAACAATGGTATGATTTGAATTGGTTCATTGTAATAATCAGCACTCTCCTCTTATTGGTCTCTATAATGCTAAATTATATAATATTATATGTTATATATAATGTATGTATATAATGTATGTATATAATGTATGTATATAATGTATG
>NC_058130.1:118056752-118068491 GCF_016433145.1 Gracilinanus agilis | reverse complement strand
AATATAATATAATATAATATAATATAATATAATATAATATAATATAATATAATATAATATAATATAATATAATGTAATATAATGTAATATAATATAAAAATGACATGAATACAAGTGAAGGGAGATTTGGGGAAGGAGTGGTAACTCCTCCCTTTAGTTTCTGTGGCCTATGCTTAGACTTATCAAATGTTTTTACTGTTCAGTCTTTCAATTGTGTCCAACACTCTGTAACCTTCTTTGGGGTTTTCTTGGCAAAGATACTGGAGTAGTTTGTAATTTTTTTCTCCAGCTTATTTTAAAAATGAGGAATCTATGGCAAACAAGGTTAAGTAACTTGTCCAGGGTCACATTGCTAGTAAATGTCTGAACCCCAGAGATTAACTCTGGTAATCCTGATTCCAGACCCAGCATTCTATCCGCTATACCTAGCCATTGATAATAAAAATAGAAATAAATCATTAGAATAAAACAAAACAAAAGAGTATTTAGTTACTAGTTAGTAAAAATAATGAATTCCCTGAAGTTGTTGCATTATTTGAATTTACACTGCATATTTTCATTGAACTAATTACCATATTTTGCATAAATAACTTTGAATAGTGTGAATTAGAAAAATGAGATCCCTTCAGGGGATTCATTCAAAGCACTAATCCAGAACTATGTGTAATCAAAAAGGAAATTTTATGAGTGACGGATATGCAACTACATGTGTAACTCTTTCCATTTCTCAAGCATAGCACACAAAGATATTAATTGAGCTATATGAAGAGACATGCATTTTTGTACTAACATAAATTAATCCATCTGTGCTCTGTAGACCATATCTTGCCTCTCTGTTATTTATATTTTCCAAGGAAGCTTATTATTATGTAATAAGACATCACTAATTCTCCAAGCAAGGCAAATTTCATTTTTAACCTGAAATGTCAAAACTATGAAAACCAATTCCAGAAGTTTACCATCTCTGCAATTATGATCTCTTACCTAAAGGCCATATATAAAATTATAAATAGATAAACCACTGATCAATTAGATTAAATCACATCACTGGAAAAATATAAATAATATTTAGATATTAAATCTTAGAACATATATCCCACTTTATTATCCTTCCTTTTAATAGGAAAAGCAATAAGTATAAATTAGGTGCCTCATATATGTCATCCTGTGTGGTAAGCATTTAACAAGTGTTGCCATTTGTCCTGTAAGGTAGGTGCTATTATTATCTCCTTTTTACAGATCAGGAAACTGAGGCAGAATGATGGTAAGTGTCTTGCCCAGTATAATACAATTAGTAAGTGTCTGAGGCTGGATTTGACCTCACATATTTATGACTCTAAGCCCACCATTCTATCCACCATTCCACCTATTTGCCTGTTTAACATTATTAATTTTTTTTCGTTATCTTGCCTATCTCTATGCACTTTTCCAAATGGAGAGTACTTTATTATGATATTTCATTACCTACTCACAATATTCCTATGAGGCAAGTGATATTATTATTGTCACTTTACAGATTAAGAAACCAAGAGAGATTAAGTGAGTTGACCAGAATCACACAGTTAAAAATTGTCTACAGAAAGACTCATATTCAGATCTTCCTATCAAGTGGAGTGCTCTAATGTCTCACTGTTATGGCATCATCAATTAAACCTGACCCTGGGCAAGTCACATAATTTGATTTGTCTCAGTTTCCTCACTTTAAAATGAGCTGGAGAAGGAAATAGGAAATTTCTCCAGTATCTTTGACAAGAAAAACCCAAATGTACTCCCAAAAGAACCAAAAAGTACTGAAAACAAATGAATATATGCTATTGGATTAAAATCAGGGTGGGCAAGGTAGTGCCCCTGGTTAAAAAAAAATTAAATAACATTCTGAGTGATGAAAATTACTTAAAATGTTGACTACTCAAGTAAAGTATTATTTGATGATTGTCTGGTTAATACATTTTAGAAATTTCACTCCTACACATAGATTTTACATATCATTTATGAAGATTTTCAGTCCATAAATCTCAAAGTTCTATTCTCTCATAGTGATGCTATTTCTTTCATCAGAGAATAAATCATCCACATGCCATAGGAGAAGTTTGAAAGCATCAGCCCCTTTGTATTATTGTCAGCAGAAGGATTTGAAGGACATAGTAACACATTTTTTTAGTGTTAGTGTTAAAACATTTTCCCTTTCTCCATTATTATTGGTTGTCTTGGTTACACTCCCTCCTCACCTCTGCCTCTTAGAATCTTTACTCTCCTTCAAGACTCAACCCAACTGCCACTTTCAATTTTCTAATTTTCCTATTTTGCTTTTACTTTCTATACATACATCATCTTATATCTAAATTGTATATAATGACAACATGTGCTTGTTGTTTCTCTTAATTGAGTATAAGCTTTCTTGATGGCAGGAATTGTTCACTTCTGCCTTTGTATCATCCTCATTGCTAAGCACAGTGACTGACAAAGATTAAGCTCTGAATTAATGATTGTCATGAAATAAAATATTCATCATGTGGAGATCAGAAATGTTGCATTAAAATATAGGCAATTACAAAAAATATATACATAAAAAACTTGTTCCCCTTTATACTCCATGGCATATTGCAGTGGGTAGCTATGTACCTGCCTAAAACTAGTACTCAATCTTTCTATTTTGACAAGTTAGTGAAATCTTCCTTCCTTTTTCTCTATTCATGTATCATGGGTTTTACATTACCATAGTGAACAGTCTAATAAAACTTACTTAAGTGATTTTTGCAAAGTGAACTCCTAGCCTTTCAGTATGGGTGAATCTAATGGATTTCAGCTGATTTGATTTTCTGGTCATTTTTAAAGATCTCTTTTAAAGAGTTTCCAATTAAATTATGAAAGGTTGAAATCTTAGTCTCTTTGAAGGTTTTCTCAGCTTCCTGTTGGAATTCCTTCCACACAATGTTTATC
The DNA here is from genome assembly GCF_016433145.1 of Gracilinanus agilis. NCBI lineage: Eukaryota > Metazoa > Chordata > Mammalia > Didelphimorphia > Didelphidae > Gracilinanus > Gracilinanus agilis. Next base: position 118,065,551 of record NC_058130.1, on the reverse strand, counting down.
TTTCTCAACTTTCCTTCTCCTACCCTGTCACTTCATAAACTTTTATTAACGGGCAAGCAAATAACTGCCTGACTACACTCTAGCATATACACGATTCAATATGTCAGTTCCAATTTCACTCAGATGTATTTTCTGCATGTGCTGTCATAAAGCCCAGACTCGGTATATTAACAGGGTTAGGAATAAGAGTAAAGGAGTCTGAGTAAAGCACTTTATCAGGTATTATTTGCTTGCCATTAATAGGCTTGAGTGGCCTCCCTACTTGGTAAGGAGGGGGAGGGAAGTACATTAGCAATGCATGTTTATCACTTTCCACAGTGACTGGATCATAGTAGGTAATTAATCTTTGTTCACTGAATGATCATAAGGACAAGAGTGGGTCTTCCATCTATTACATTTTTATTCTTCATTATAAAAGAGGAGCCCTGGATTTTGAGGGGAAAAAAGATAAAAGATTGAATCTTAGTTCTCCTGCATTTTAATTGCATAATCTTGAGGGAATAATTTAATTATTTTGTGCCTCAGTAGCTTCATCTTTAAAATGAAATATTTTAAACCACCATTTACCAAAATTATTTTCATTTCTGTATCTCATGGTCCCATGCAGTGCATAGTACTTTTCCATATTCTTTAGAGCTAATTGTCTTTTATTAACAAAGTGATAGTGTTTAGAGTAACATTTTCAGATCATCGGCAATTCAGTAACATAAAACCAACTACTAGAAGAATAACAAAGTCACTCAAACATCTAGATGGGAGGAGAATCAGTAGGTAGCAGTGGGCAGACTATGAATGGATAGTAAAAAAAGAAAACTGGTTACGGATATGGATCCTTCCCCTCCTAGTAGGTAAAATTTACTCTTCTGCACTATAATTTAACAATAACTCTAACACTTACATCATAAAGAAATTGTGAAGATTAAATGAAGTAGAATATGTGAAGTTCTTGGAAACCTTATAGAAATATATAAGTGAGAGTTATTATTTTTCATTAAACTAGTACTTCTATTTACATATGAAAGGCATGACAAAATCAGTTTAGGAAAGATACCCTCCTTGATTACTGAGTTCTAGTAATGGAAAATAGGAATAATTCTGGTAAATACAATTCTGGTATATGACAATCATTAGAAATCCTAGTGAGCAGTTATTCAGTGTATAGGTTTGTTACTAGGGAACAAAGGAATCACAATGGATTCAAGTATAAAACTCAAATTTGGGGGGACATATAGAAACTGTAAAGCAGTAATACAGTCTCAAATAACATATAGTTTTCTAAGAAATGAATAATTAAGTAGAGAGATCAATATGAAGACCCAAAATCCTGGAATCAAGATGTCAAGTGGAGTCTAATATGGGAGAGATTAGGTCTAGATCAACATCTCATACCCTACACCAAGATAAATTCAGAATGGGTGAACGACTTGAATATAAAGAAGGAAACTATAAACAAGTTAAGTGAACACAGAATAGTATACTTGTCAGATCTGTGGGAAAGGAAAGACTTTAAAACCAAGCAAGAGTTAGAGAAAATTACAAAATGTAAATTAAATGGTTTTGATTATATTAAACTAAAAAGTTTTTGTACAAACAAAAACAATGTAGTCAAAATCAGAAGGGAAACAACAAATTGGGAAAAAATCTTTATAATGAAAAACTCTGACAGGGGTCTAATTACTCAAATATACAAGGAGTTAAAGCAATTGTATAAAAAATCAAGCCGTTCACAATTGATAAATGGGCAAGAGACATGAATAGGCAATTTTCAGGTAAAGAAATCAAAAGTATCAATAAGCACATGAGAAAGTGTTCTAAATCTCTAATAATTAGAGAAATGCAAATCAAAATAACTCTGAGGTATCACCTCACACCTAGCAGATTGGCTAAAATGAAAGAAGGGGAGAGTAATGAATGTTGGAAGGGATGTGGCAAAATTGGGACATTAATGCATTGCTGGTGGAGCTGTGAACTGATCCAACCATTCTGGCTGGCAATTTGGAATCATGCTCAAAGGGCTATAAAGGAATGCCTGCCCTTTGATCCAGCCATACCACTGCTGGGTTTGTACCCCAAAGAGATCATAGATAAACAGACTTGTATGAAAATATTTATAGCTGCGCTTTTTGTGGTGGCAACAAATTGGAAAAGGAGGGTATGTCCTTCAATTGGGGAATGGCTGAACAAACTGTGGTATATGCAGGTGATGGAATACTATTGTGCTAAAAGGAATAATAAACTGGAGGAGTTCCAGGTGAACTGGAGAGACCTCTGGGAACAGATGCAGAGAGAAAGGAGCAGAGCCAGAAGAACATTGTACACAGAGACTGATATACTGTGGTAAAATTGAATGTAATGGACCTCTGTACCAGCAGCAATGCAATGACACAGGACAATTCTGAGGGATGTATGGTAAAGAATGCTGTCCACATTCAGTGGAAGGACTGCAGGAGAGGAAACATATAAGAAAAACAACTGCTTGAAAGCATGGGTTGGGGTGGGCATGATTGAGGGTGTGGACTCGAAACTACCACACCAATGCAACTACCAACAATTTGGAAATTGGTCTTGATCAAGGACACATGACAAAACTAGTGGAAATGTGCATCAGCCATGGGTGGGGGGAGTGCGGGGGGCAAAGGAGAAAGGAGGAGCATGAATCATGTAACCATGTTAAAAATGAATATTAATAAATGTTTGAAAAAAACTGAAACATAAAGAAAGTAAAAGGAAGATAAAGACCCTTCTATTTTGGAACAAGTCATAAATGGTTTAATATTTATGTTGGAGATTGCCATGAATAAACTACTTTCATTTCTTAGAAAGGTATGTATTGCATGCTGTCAGAGAACTATAGAAAATATGAATGAGATAGCTGTGGTAATATGATAGTGATGATTTTGAAATCTATTTACATAATTTCAAAAGCATCAAAATGATACCTTAACTACCTGCTATTCTCAGTATTTAGTAGAAAATTGTTGAGGTGACAGTTAAATTTTAAACACAAAATATGGAAAAGGATATCCAATCTTTCAATTATATCAAAGAATCAATTAAACTCAATAGGTTCTCCACCCTTCCATCCCGAAAAGAAAAATTGATAATCTTTCAATTGCTTTTGTTTTTCATTCCTTCAAGATACAACTAAAGTCCTACCTTCTGCCAGAAGACTTTACCTCTTCTTAGTATTATTAAAACTCTCTTTCTGCAATTATTTCTAATTTTCTAATATTTTTGGTAAACATATATAGTTCTTTGCATGTCTTTTCTCTTATTAGATTGTGAGCTCCCCAAAAGCAGGACCGCTTTTGGCTTTATTTGTATCCCCAGAATTTAACATGACTTGGCACATTGTACTTGCTTAACAAATGCCTGTTAACTTGATTTTTGTTTAATTTCCTTTGATATCGTTATATTTTTGCATTAGTGTCATATCAGTGTCACAGAAAGTTCTGTGGACTGAGAATTGAAATACAAAATCTTTACAAAACATCTGAAAGTGCATATACACATGCACACAAATGATTGACATTCACAATCCACACTCTTCCTGTATCTGGACCAGAGAGCCCGTCCAACAACATGTATGATGACAGATAACATGTGACAGAGAAACAATGAAGGGGAAAAGCATTAAGAGAAGAAAAGGAAATTAAGAAAATCAACAAGAAGAAAGATGCAAGAAAAGAGTATTGAAAAGACATTGTGAAAAAACTTTTGAACTTTGAACTTTGCAAAAATGGACAATTGCACAAAGAAGAGGACAGAAGGAAATGATTTATGTAAGACTGGTGCAGCGATACCACAAAAACACAAATTAACTTCACACTTTAGGGAAAAAGCAAACACAGTACATAGCATCAAGATACAAGAGAAATCTATAGACAACTTGAAGAAAATTGAAAACTTTGAAAACAAGAGTATTTTGCATGCACAATACATAAAGAGAACACAAAACACAACACAAAACTGATATCTAGTCAAGACCTTGTGTAAATAAGCGAGTATCTGAAGATTGTGAAAATATAAAATGTATATATGTGTATAATGTAAATAGTTGTAAGTTCCATAATATTTTAACCACATAAGAAGATCAAGGGATTTTCTTGTCTGGTTAACATCGATATGCAGAACTAATGCTTGTACAAATGTATAATAGTGTAAATAACATAAATTTTATATATACCTGTAATACAGGTTGGAAAAGTAGAGTAGAATTGTAAATAATAGTCGCTAACCATGTAGATATTGTAGCATATTAACATTTTAGCAGATAATTTGGATATTAGACATAGGGAAAGTGCAGAAATGGCTAGGGAAGTTCAAAAAATTTTAGCAAGCTTGTGCAAGGAAAGCATAAAAATAAAATATATAAGTATTGTTAGATAGATAACTAAGAATAGTAACATACTGGGGCAGCTGGGTAGCTCAGTGGATTGAGAGTCAGGCCTAGAGACAGAAGGTCCTAGGTTCAAATCTGGCCTCAGACACTTCCCAGTTGTGTGTCCCTGGGCAAGTCACTTGACGCCTATTTCCCACCCTTACCACTCTTCCACCAAGGAGCCAATACACAGAAATTAAGGGTTAAAAAAAAAAGAATACTAACATACTAAAATAGATTCTCAATTTAAAAACTAACATTGCATTTAAAACATAGGTAGTTTAAACATAATTTGATAATAGCTAAGAATAAGATTGCATTACTTGATAGACTTGTATATTAAAAGTAGAAACAAGTTAAAATTCTGTTAAATTCTGTTAAAATCATAGATGGATTAAATAATTTAGAAGAGTTTAACAATAATAAAATTGTTACACTGTAAACTTAGGACATTGTATTCAATGGAAAATTTTTTGTGTTACAAAATTATTTTGTACCCTGTAAAAATTGTTATATAAATTGCAACCCTCATCCCCTTATCAACTTTTCCAAAACCCATCTTAGAATAGGAATAGATAATTAGGATAGTGATAAGACAAGATAAAGATTTATTATTTTGGAGGGAGGGGGAATATAAGATAAGAATAGGAAATAGTGATGCATGAATTAAGTGGGACTTTTTCCAAAACTGGGATGCTGTAAGAATGGGATTTGTCCAAGGAGGATGGGACAGAAAGAGCCAGAGAAGGAATGACTAATTGTTGGTAACAGTTGGTGACAGTTATAACCAGAGGGAATTCTGGGAGATTCTTCGGAGGAGGAAGGAAAGGAAGAGGACTTCTGGCAGAGGACTGAGAAAGGGAGGAGGAGAACATCTCAGCTCAAATCCAGTCCTGTGGGCTTCCTGAGGATCTTTCTTTGGACATTCCTTGGTCAAAGGCATCCCATCACTTCTCACCCAGAAAGACTTCAACCATCAAGTCAGCTAAGTTTTTTTGACTCCATTTTGGGAGTGATCTCTTAAGTCTCCTCCCTCCATTACCCAACCTTGCTGAGAGACCCTTTCTGGTCTAACTTACAATTATAGACAGGAATAGAAATAGAAAATAGAAATAGAATCAGAAGGAGAAGGGGTGAGGGGAGACACTTAGGAGTGGGAACCCCAAAGGTTCCCACCCAAGTGACAGACCCCATAGATAGAGAAGAGGGCACCCCAAAATTCCTCTGTCCTTCTCCCCTTTCCCCAATCCCTGAGTTGTGAAGAATAAAAGCCATTCATTAGTCAGATAGTGTTTCCGAGTGCCTGAGAGACAACAAGGGACCACAGCTTGGTCTGGCTGCCTCCATCTTGAAGCCAGACCACCCACTGTGAAATTGACTGACCTCAGAGGAGGCTTGTGTGAACCTCACCCTCATTCAGAATCAGATTGGGGTACCACATACCTCATCTTATAGAGAAGCCTTGTCCCCAACTTCTGTGGGGCAGCACAACCATTAAGGTCACCCAGTTTTGGGGTGACACCCCCTCAAAGTCTCTTAGTATACATTCAGTGGGAGGGGAGAGTTAGAAGAGAGTCTCACCTCATAGACTCTCTCGCCCCTCTATCATAACATTGGTTACTTGGCTCTCATTATTCTTATAATATGTATCTATATTCTCCCTGAAGCAATAAACCATCCACTGAAGCAAAATAAATGGAAAGGAGGGGTTTGGGGTAGCCATTTAACAAAACTCAAAATTAAACCAAATTGAGAATATATGCAAAATTCCACACACAAAGAACTAACCTTTACAGAGAAAAGAAGGTGAAGGAGATATATTGTTGCATCTCTTCTCAAAGCCTAAGATTATTCAATACTCTTTACCACATTTAGTTATATTTCATTGAGGTTGCTTGTCCTTTGTTTTCAAAGTGACCTAACAACATCACAGGGGTGAATTATTAAGGGAGACTGAATTGCACTATTGGCCTTATTCTGTCTTCCAAAATCAGAGAAGTCCAGTGGCAAGACAAAAGTTAGAAAAATTGCTGATGGCCCAGAATGCAGTGGATGACATTGGCATCACTGATGTCTGACAAAGTTCTATTAACTCCAAAATGCCTACTTTAGCCACCAACAACACCCATGGCCATTGACACAATTTGTTCCCAACCACATAGTCCATCGGGGAAATCGTGACATGCTTGGGGTAGACATTCCCCTAACTCACCAGTCAGTTACCCTTAACCTGGTTTAGACTACATGCTGAAAAAATTCTACTGAGGGAAGTCACTTCTAATAGCCACAGGTGAAAGTTGAGTGGAAGGTGGATCAAAGTTAAATGAGCTGCCCTGAAAAGGGCTAGACAAGTTCTGACACTAGAGGTGCTAATCCTTCCTGAACACTGCATACATCCCATTGATATAGTTAGTAACTGAATATATTTTTTCCTTGTTCTGATTATTTTACTCTTTATCAATTTTTATAACTTCCCATGAGTCTGCATATAATTCACATTTATAATTTCTTATGACAGTAATATTCTATAACACTTACAAAGGATAATTTGTTTAGCCCTTATCCAGTCAACCTTATTTCCTTTTTTGAGAGAACTAAAACAGAACTTCCATTATTACCACAAAGTTTTCAGCATCAAATATTATTTATTCCATAATATCTGCTTGATTTTAGACAGCTGGGTGGTATAACTGTGGAACTAGAATCTGAAAGGCCCAATTTCAAATTCAATCTTATGCATTTAATAGCTACGTGGACATGATGAAGTCACTTTATCTCTATGTCTCAGGGTTGTTGTGAATATAAAATAATATGTATAAAGCACTTTTCAAATTTTAAATGTTATATGAATGGTAGCTACTTAGTCATTATAATCAATACATATTTCTTTGAAAATTCATGAAGGAGAAATGATTGTGGAAAGATGATAAAAGTATGATATGAGACTTCCTCACTTTCCAAACTCTTCTGCAATAAAAAACAACTCCACAGAATCTATTTTTGTTTTAAAAGTGGCAGAAACAAATCAGAGTCAGGAGTGAAGCTGAGCAGGCAAGAACAACTAGGCAGGAAGGTCTTTGAATTCCTTTGCCTCAGTTTCAACAAATAGCTCAAACACCCAGAGCTAACAACACAGACACCACAAGTAGGAAGATCTGGTGGCAGGACCAGCAACTTGATGATGTCTACTGAACCTAGCAACTTCTATCCCAATGGCAAATACTGGTGTATAGGCAGAAACCCAGAAAGCCCTGGTAGTAGCTACACTGGTTGTAGCCTTATCTCCAGATATTCCCTAGTCACCCACAGCTGAGGGGTGACCATTAACACTTTAGCAAGCACTTCAGATTCAGCAAGAGTCAAACCCTAAGGGCAGAACCTTCAGCCTCACTTTTTTCTACTGAATGAGAGAGTTTACATCCCAGTGGTAGATATTGGTGGAGTGAATAGGAAGTAAGCCCAGAGAAAGGTTATGTGAAATGTAGCCTTGTTCTCAGAGATCCCCACAGCAGGTAGTTGACCTCTGGTGGGGTGCAACATCCCTTAGGGCGTCATCTGCTGATCAGACACATGATCAATCCCAGACCATGCCACTGCGAGAAGTTTGAGGAAGGATAAAACACTGGTGAGTGTGGTTGCTCAGGGTCTGGGATCCTATGGTCTGTGGTCACTGCCAGGAAAGTAATGTCCCTGACTGTTATTATAGAGGGGATGTGAGTTGTCTGCTTGAAGTGTCAGAACTGCTGGGACTCTCTGGTTATAGTACCTGTTGTCAATCACAGACTAGAGCTTGAACAATGGAGACCAGAGACATCTGACCTTAGATTAAAGAAATTGGAAGAACTTAATAGGGCCTCAGAAATAGCAAATGTTAAACTCCTGAAACATGAGATGCCATACCTTACACCCTGGAAACTCTGATACTTTTTCTTAAAACTGAAAATTAATACTATTTGCCTGGTCACTAATATTTTTAAATGAGTAAGCAAAGGAGAAAGAACTTATTGATAGCTATTTTGGAGACAGAGCAGATTTGGATTCAAATTTAGAGGATAGTGAAATAAAAACACTTACTTCCAAAATAGCTAAAAGAAAGCTCAAAAAGATCTTTTGGAAGAACTTTAAAAAGACCTTAAAAACAAAATGAGAGAAGTTGAGGAAAAAATTTTAAAATAAGAACAATAAAGGAAAATTAAGAAAGATCACCCAAGTGGAAAAAGAGATTCAGAAACTCATGTTGGAAAATAATTTATTTAGAATTAGATTTAGATAAGGGGAGTCAAATGACTTTCTAAGGGAACAAGAAATAAGGAAGCAAAACAAAGGAATAAGATAAAAGAAGAGTATATGAAACATCTTATTACCAAAAAAATTACCTAGAAAATACATCAAGGAGAGATAATATAAAAATTGTCAAT
>NC_058130.1:117963131-118053632 GCF_016433145.1 Gracilinanus agilis | reverse complement strand
ATTCACATTTATAATTTCTTATGACAGTAATATTCTATAACACTTACAAAGGATAATTTGTTTAGCCCTTATCCAGTCAACCTTATTTCCTTTTTTGAGAGAACTAAAACAGAACTTCCATTATTACCACAAAGTTTTCAGCATCAAATATTATTTATTCCATAATATATGCTTGATTTTAGACAGCTGGGTGGTATAACTGTGGAACTAGAATCTGAAAGGCCCAATTTCAAATTCAATCTTATGCATTTAATAGCTACATGGCCATGACGAAGTCACTTTATCTCTATGTCTCAGGGTTGTTGTGAATATAAAATAATATGTATAAAGCACTTTTCAAATTTTAAATGTTATATGAATGGTAGCTACTTAGTCATTATAATCAATACATATTTCTTTGAAAATTCATGAAGGAGAAATGATTGTGGAAAGATGATAAAAGTATGATATGAGACTTCCTCACTTTCCAAACTCTTCTGCAATAAAAAACAACTCCACAGAATCTATTTTTGTTTTAAAAGTGGCAGAAACAAATCAGAGTCAGGAGTGAAGCTGAGCAGGCAAGAACAACTAGGCAGGAAGGTCTTTGAATTCCTTTGCCTCAGTTTCAACAAATAGCTCAAACACCCAGAGCTAACAACACAGACACCACAAGTAGGAAGATCTGGTGGCAGGACCAGCAACTTGATGATGTCTACTGAACCTAGCAACTTCTATCCCAATGGCAAATACTGGTGTATAGGCAGAAACCCAGAAAGCCCTGGTAGTAGCTACACTGGTTGTAGCCTTATCTCCAGATATTCCCTAGTCACCCACAGCTGAGGGGTGACCATTAACACTTTAGCAAGCACTTCAGATTCAGCAAGAGTCAAACCCTAAGGGCAGAACCTTCAGTCTCACTTTTTTCTACTGAATGAGAGAGTTTACATCCCAGTGGTAGATATTGGTGGAGTGAATAGGAAGTAAGCCCAGAGAAAGGTTATGTGAAATGTAGCCTTGTTCTCAGAGATCCCCACAGCAGGTAGTTGACCTCTGGTGGGGTGCAACATCCCTTAGGGCGTCATCTGCTGATCAGACACATGATCAATCCCAGACCATGCCACTGCGAGAAGTTTGAGGAAGGATAAAACACTGGTGAGTGTGGTTGCTCAGGGTCTGGGATCCTATGGTCTGTGGTCACTGCCAGGAAAGTAATGTCCCTGACTGTTATTATAGAGGGGATGTGAGTTGTCTGCTTGAAGTGTCAGAACTGCTGGGACTCTCTGGTTATAGTACCTGTTGTCAATCACAGACTAGAGCTTGAACAATGGAGACCAGAGACATCTGACCTTAGATTAAAGAAATTGGAAGAACTTAATAGGGCCTCAGAAATAGCAAATGTTAAACTCCTGAAACACGAGATGCCATACCTTACACCCTGGAAACTCTGATACTTTTTCTTAAAACTGAAAATTAATACTATTTGCCTGGTCACTAATATTTTTAAATGAGTAAGCAAAGGAGAAAGAACTTATTGATAGCTATTTTGGAGACAGAGCAGATTTGGATTCAAATTCAGAGGATAGTGAAATAAAAACACTTACTTCCAAAATAGCTAAAAGAAATCTCAAAAAGATCTTTTGGAAGAACTTTAAAAAGACCTTAAAAACAAAATCAGAGAAGTTGAGGAAAAAAATTTAAAATAAGAACAATAAAGGAAAATTAAGAAAGATCACCCAAGTGGAAAAAGAGATGCAGAAACTCATGTTGGAAAATAATTTATTTAGAATTAGATTTAGATAAGGGGAGTCAAATGACTTTCTAAGGCAACAAGAAATAAGGAAGCAAAACAAAGGAATAAGATAAAAGAAGAGTATATGAAACATCTTATTACCAAAAAAATTACCTAGAAAATATATCAAGGAGAGATAATATAAAAATTGTCAATCTCCTGGAAATTCATGATAAAAATAAAGTTTTTATAGTATATCCCAAGAAATAATTTAGGAAAATGGTCAAGGAATTCTAAAACTAGAGGATAAAATAGAAATTAAAATAATTCATCAAGCCACCACTACAAAAAGACCCAAAGATAAAAATGCACAGGAGCACTATTGGCAAATTCTATAGTTCCTAGGTTAATGATAAAATACTGTAAGAAACAAGAAAAAACTATTTGAAAACTGTGGAGCTACAATCAAAATAAGACAAGGTGTAGAATCTTCAACATTAAAAAAATGGGGACAAGAAACACAATATTTTGAAGAGCAAAGGAACTGTGTTTACAAGCAAGAATAACCTATCCAGCAAAGCTGAGAGTAATTACACAAGGAAAAAAATGATAATCAATGAACTAAAGGGTTTTCAACTATTCTTGGGGAAAAACAAAACAGAACTAAATAGGAAATTTAGTCTACAAGAATCAAAAAGCAAACATAAAAGATACATTATGAAGGACCCAGCAGATCAAATATTTTAACTTCATGTATGGGAAAATGACATCCTTATACCTTCTGAATGACATCATTACCTAAATAGTTTGAAAGAGTATATATAGAAGAGAGAAGATGTGAGGAAGAATTGAATATAATGGAATGAGGTAATAATAAAAATAGTAAATAGAACATAAAAAGGTAAAATGGAACAATTATCTAATACAAAAGAGAAATGAGCGAAAGAACTGTCACAGAGAAGTAGACAATGGGGTGGAGGGTTGGCAGTACTAGAACTCTGCTCTCAGAAGAACTGGATTAAAGAGAGAACAAAATATATAACTAGAGGGTAAAGTCTTCTTAACATATAGAGAAAAAGAAGAGAAATGATATTGGATAAGGGTGGGAGTAAGAGTCTCCTTAAGGGACCAAGAGAGTAAAAGAAGGAAGAGTATATTAGGAAGAAATAGGGCAAGGGGATAAGAAAAAAGGATGGATGTCTAAAAGAGAGTTCATATCAAGCATAAGGGGGGCAAGGTACAGGAATGGAGGGGACTTTTAGGACAAGATGAGGAAGAGATTTTTAGAATCAAACTCATATCAAGAGACCTAAAATTAAAGGTAACAATAAAATTGAATATAAGAAAATCATTGAATTAATAAATAAATGCAACATGTGGTTTTATGAAAAAAATCAACAATATAGATAAACCATTGGTTAATATAATTAAAAATGAAAAGAAAATAAAATCATTAGCACTAAAGTTGAAAAATATAACTATACCACCAATAAATACACAAATAAAGTAATTACTAACAATTATTTTGCTCAATTATATGCAAGTACATTTAATAGTGTAAGTGAAAAGAAAGAATAATTACAAAAAATAAACTGTCTAGACAGAAAAGGAAATAGAATATCTATATAAACATATTTTAGAAAAAAAAGAAATTGTACAGACCATTTATGAAATTTCTAAGCAAAAAGCATCAGGACCATATGGATTTAAAAGTTAGTTTTACCAAAACTCAAAGAAACTAAAGTACTAATTTAAAAAATTAATTTATAATATTAAATAAATTATTTGAAATAACGGGTAAAGAAGGAGTTTTAAGATCAATAAGAGCAAAAGCAATGAGAAGAAAAAGAAATTTGAGGATGGGCAAAGAGGTAATAAAACTCTCTGTATCTTCAGACAACCTGATAATATATAAATGAAGTCATATCTAAATAATTGGATAAATATTAATTATTCATGTATGGGTAAAACAAATATTATAAAATGACAAACCTAACCAAATTTGGCTACTTATTCAATGCCATCCCAATAAAGTTATGAAAAAATTAATGATCTAGAAAAAAATCATTTGGAAGAACAAAATGTCAAGAATATCAAAAGAAATAATGAGGGGGGAAAAGTAAAGGAATGAGATCAAGCAGTAGGAAATTTTAAATTGTATTAGAAAATAGCATATTAAAACTATATGGCAAGAGGTATGAAATAAAAAGGTTGATTAGTGGGATCGAATGGAAATATAACAAAGTAGTAAAATATTATAATAACCTATAATTATCAAAAACATAGGTCTAGATTTTTGAGATAAATCAATATTTGGTAAGAATTGTTGGGACAACTGGACAGTAAGTTGGCAGAAATTAAGTATAGACCAATATCTTAAACCAGTAATGGGTATACTATGGCCTGAGGGCCAGATGCAGCCCCCTGAAACGTTCTATCCAGCCAGGCAACATTATTCCTAATCTGACAAATATAATGAATAGGATACAATACAATGAAACTTTGAAAGAGTTGCCTTAGAAACAGAATGACAGATGAGCATTACCATTCCTTTGTCCCCCTCTTTAAAAAGTTTGCCCATCACTGTCTTAAACCATTAATTAAGATAAGATCAAAATGAATATGTTATCCAGACAGAGAAGGAGATATCAAAGAAAATTAGAAGACCAAGGAACATACTGCATATCAGACTTATGAATAAGAGAGGAATTCATGAGGCAGCAAGAAATGGAGACATTATAAGACATAAAAATTTATTATTTTGAGTACATTGAATTTAAAAGCTATGGACAAATAAGACAAACATTGTCAAGAATGAAAATAGAATCAGTAATTTTGAGGAAAATTACAGACAGCTTCTCATATAGAGGTCTCATAACTTAAATATAAAGAGAACTTTGTCAAATCTATAAGAATAAGTTCAATCCCCTATTCATAAATGGGCAAAATATATTAAAAGATAATTCTCAGATGAATGAATCAAAACTATATATTGGAACATGAAAAATTATTCCAAGTTGATACTGATTAGAAAAATGAAAACCAAAATAATTCTGAGTTATCATCTCACACCTATCAGATTGGCTAAAATGATAAAATGGAAAAATGTCAAATGTTAGAGATGGTGTGGGAAAATGGGGACTCTAACACACGCTGGGTGGAGCTATAAACAGATCCAACTATTTTGGAGAGCAATTTGGAATGATATTGAGAGAGTTATAAAGTTATGGATACCTTTAGATCCAGAAATAACATTACTGGCTCTATTTCCTAAGGACATCAGGAAAAAAGGAAAACAACCCATATATTCCAGAACAATTTTAAAAGCTCTTTTTGTGATGGCAAAGAATTGAAAATTGAGGTGATGTCCATGAATTGGAGGATGACAAAACAAATTGTGGTATATGATTGTGATGGGATACTACTGCATCATAAGAAATGATGAGCAGGCTAATTAAAGAAAAAAAATTGGAAAGAACCACATAGGATAATGAATAGTGAAATCAAGTAGAACCAAGGGAATATTACATATAGCTACACATTTAATATTTGAAGAATAACTTATGAATGTTAACACCAGAGAATGAACTGAAAATGGAAATATAAAAATTATTATGTAATATTTTATTATATTAATATATATTAATAAAGTAATATATTAATGATATGTAAAATTTTATCCTTATTTACAAATTTGGGGGTATTTTCATGATATCATTTTTCTCTTTCTTATGTGTAATATATTGATAATTACTTCATATAATTGTTAATTGGTTGCAAAATTTATTTTGAAAACTATTTTTTGTGTGAATAAGATAGCTTATCTAAATGGAAAAAGGCATAAAACGTGAGAAAAAAGTATTTTATTAATGTAGGTTGCTATAAATACATAATACATGATTATGCATAATTATGTATACATCCATAAAACCATTAGCATTTCTATATAAAAGTAACAAAAATAATGATAAATAATAATGATAAACTCATTTAAATTAACTAAAAATTGCATATCTCTGTCAACATATTAAGACATAATCAAAGCCTATGTAAAACATTTATTATATAAATATTAAAAGGTAAAGAATGTAAATTTTTTTTCAATAAAATCGCATAATTAGAAACAATCATTACTAAATGATAGGACATACCTATTTAAAATGATAATATTATTTAAATTAATTTCTAAATGTATTTCTATATCAAGCCATCTGCCAGTAGTTTTTTTTTTATAAGCTAGATGTTTTTGTTTTAAGTGATTAAATACACTTAGAAGAAAAAAGGCATTTTAGGGAAATAATAAGAAAAAATATTAATGAATATTGGCAACGAATGGCATGAATGAATGTCAGTTCTAAAACCTAATAAAATAAAAAGCATCAAAATAATTTTGTGCTTGTCTTAAATCAAAAGGAGCTCAGTACAAAGGTCACAAGTAATTCAATTCAAATATTTATGATAAACCAAGAAGTAAAAATCATTGGGAGTACGGAAGGGGGTTTTGTGTTTGGAAAAATGTATAGGTAAATTTTAAAAATATTTGACAAAAATGTTTGGATCATCATTTTATGCCATATGTCATGAATTCCAAATGTATATTTAACCAAAGAAAAAATAGGCACAAGTATCATTCATAAAATGATTATAGCATTAAGAATATTCATTCATAATCAATCAAAGCATAAAGATCATAAAACATAATATACACTATTATGATCATATGATATTAAAAGTTTTTTCCAAGAAAAAACAGACTATAAACCTAGGAGATGGGTAACTGATAAATAAGAGAAGCTGACTGCATTAAATATCTTTTTAATGCAAACTATTCGGGATAGTACTACAAATATTTAACAGTAAGAGATTTCACAATAGATGTGATCAAAGAATTTGAATAAATCTTTTTTCTTTTTTAAATTTTATTTATTTATTTAGAATATTTTCCATGGTTACATGATTCATATTTTTTCCACCCCTCTTCCCTCCCCCATCCCTAAGCAAACAAGCAATACTATTGGGTTATACATGTATCATTGTTCAAAACTTTTCTCCGTTTTATTCATATTTGCAGTAGAGTGATCATTTAACATCAAGATCCTAATCATATCATTATTGTTATATTGAATCTCTGAGAGGTAGGAGTTCACTCTGTGATTGACAGGTGGATCAGTTGGATGTCAGAATGTTCCCAGAGAGGCATGCAGACACAGGAGAGGGCAGTTGGTAGCTCTGGCAGGTTCTTTACCTGTCCCTGAGACTGGAGAGGAGTGGATCCTTTTTTGGGGGGAATTGAGACTTGCAAACTGGACCCTGCAAGCGCCTCCTGTTGTTCCTGTACCATCAACAACCTGTATCAGACCACCATCTCTGATTCTACTGGCCCTGGATATTAGGAAGTCAATCATCTTAGTCATCTAGGTTTTCCAGGGCCCGGGAGGGATCCAGGAAGTGGGCAGGAGAAGAAGAAGAGGGTGGAAAAGGGGTGGATATCTCAAACTGATTAGGCTTAACATCTACTGAAGAAGAAGCTGAAAGATTATACAGCAGTTTGCCTGCTCTGGTGTGGCCCTGGCCAGGCTTTACCAGAGAGAAGCTATCATCTTGATTCCTTCATTTGCCTTCAGTTAGATATTCATTATTATCAATTTTAAATTAGGGTCTCCCAATACCTCTATCCCTTACCATTATCCTTCTTTGCCAAATACATTCAAAGTTTTAAAAGTACCTTCCTAAAGTGGTTATTCAAGCTTCTTTGGGAAGG
This sequence comes from Gracilinanus agilis, assembly GCF_016433145.1. NCBI lineage: Eukaryota > Metazoa > Chordata > Mammalia > Didelphimorphia > Didelphidae > Gracilinanus > Gracilinanus agilis. The sequence goes on along the minus strand of NC_058130.1, from coordinate 118,046,160 downwards.
GAGTCACGCAGTCAGATTATGTTCTCAGGCTGAAGAGCCCAATAAATAATATCAATTAACCCCAGGTGGGTCCTTAAGGGATATCATCCATTGACCTAAAGGATCCTGCCTAGGCAACTGTTATAAAGGAGAAGTGTCATCCTATTCTCTCTCTGTACTCCATCTACATATACATCTAATAGATAGGAGTATCAGAGGGGGTCCTCTCTTTTATTATAACACTATCAAATCACATGATTGAACATATGTTTTTCTTCTACCTTTCTATACCCACAGTTCTTTCTCTAGATGCATTCTTTCTCATAAGTCCCTCAGGATTGTCCTGGATCATTGCATTGCTACTAGTAGAAAAGTCTGTTTTATTTGATTGTACCACAGTGTATCAGTCTCTGTGTACAATATTCTTCTGGCTCTGCTCCTTTCACTCTGCATCAATTCCTGGAGGTCTTTCCAGTTCACCTGGAATTCCTCCAATTCATTGTTTCTTTAAGCACAATAGTATTCCATCACCATCAGATACAACAATTTGTTCAGCCATTCTCCAATTGACGGACACCCCCTCATTTTCCAATTTTTTGCCATCACAAAGAGCATGGATATAAATATTTTGTACAAATCTTTTTCCTTATCTCTTTGGGGTACAAACACAGCACTGGTATGGCTGGATCAAAGGGAAGGCATTCTTTTAAAGTCCTTTGGGCATAATTCCAAATTGCCCTCTAGAATGGTTGGATTAATTCATAACTCCACAAGCAGTGTATTAGTAGGACAGTATTTTCCTGTTGCATTTTTCTTTTCCCTAATACAGTTTACTCCCTACACATAATCCCCACACAAATTCCTAGAGTCCTATCTTCGTTAGACACTTCTCTGGTAAAGTTTCCTCCATTTATGAAAATGTATTGTCCCCAACTTCTTGTACTCAGGTTCCTATCTTAGGTTCAATAAAAACTTAAAGTGATGTTTATGGCTCTCACACTTTGTAGGAATGTGACACCACACAATTCACTACACTCAGATAACTTGCAATCCACATGAGTTTCCTTGTGGAGACAAAGGGAGCATGTTCTGAAATATTGGAAAGCTCGATGTTGCCATGTCCTTCTGTTTTATCCTTGTTGCATATCATTTCTCAGTTAGGGAAAAGTAAATTTCCACCTTGGTAAAATGTTCGGTGATTTGTATCCTTCATTTCTTCCCATCTGGAACTTGAGTACCTTAGTTTTGTGGTGTCCAAACAGCTTTTTTTCTGGTACAAGTCAAAAATAAGGCTAATTCTCTCCTTCCTTCCTTCCTTCCTTCCTTCCTTCCTTCCTTCTTTCCTTCCTTCTTTCATTTTTTTCCATTTTGGTTTTATAGAAGAGATTGCTGACATCTATGCATATTAGAGTTGTGAAAAGAAATCAGTGAAGGGAAGTCATTATAAAATATTACAACTTCCATAATATAGTACAATGGAAAAAACTGTAGATCAATTAAAATTCTATCTATCCTACTTTTTACTTCTATGTCTTTGAGAAAGTTAGTTGGCCTTTTCTTGACTCACTTTATTATTTAAGGAGGAAAAGGCACTGAACCAGATGACAACTGTTTTCTTTTAGCTTTGTAACTGTGATTTTTTTAAGTGTATGGTATAACATCAAAACAAGAGATGAATGAGTCATGAAATGAGAGTGAGGTAAAATAGATAAGCAGCCTGTTTAATACAGAAATCTAAGTAATTTTAATTGACCTAAGGTTTTGTGATTGCAGGTGAATCTCTAGTGGAACATTTAGAGGAGGACGGGGACAAGAGGATAGATTTAAAAATATTAGGATATTAAAAGATTTATTGGTAGACATTACATTTACATGTAAAGAGTCAGTTTGAAAGACCCACCATTACCTCTGCTACCATGCTGCTTCAGCTGGAAAAAAGAGAGTGCCAATGCTGGCACTTTGTTTTTATCCTTCTGTCTACATTATTACATAACCATCTTACATCACTATGTAAGACAGGAAGCCAGTTGGATCATGGGAAATATAGATTCAAAGACCCCAAAATGTCTATAGGAAATTTAGATCAGAGACCTCAAAATTTCAATAACACACAACCCCTTTATTTACAATTCTTTGCTACCACAAGAACATCTACCAGAAACCAATTGTAACCAAATAGATCCTTTAGTCCTTTGGGATATAGTCCTAGGAATGATATTGATGGATCAAAGGGTATTCACAGTTTTAGATTCCTTTAAGCATAGTTAAAAATTGATCTCCAGAATGACTGGATCAGATGACAAGTCCACCAATACTGTACATTAGTGTCAGAAATTACCCACATTCCTATTAACATGCATCATATTTCCTTTCTGACATTCTAACCAATCTAAGAGTTGTGATGTGGTACCTTAGAGTTGTTTTAATTTTCATTTCCTTAATCAAGAGCATATGATTATAGATGAAGTTTATTTATTTATCTGAAAACTGCCTATTCATATCCTATCACCATTTATCAATTGTAGAATGACTTTTTTTTGGTAAATTTGACTTAGTTCTCTGTATATTTTGGAAATTAGATCTTTTTTCAGAGATACTTGGATATTTTTGCTGCAGCTTTCTGATTTCCTTCTTTTTTGTTAAAATTTTAAACCATTATTTTCCATCATAGAAGTGTATTGGTCCCAAGACATAAGAACAGTAAGGACTAGGCAATGAGGGCTGAGTGACTTGCCTAGGATTACACAGCTAGGAAGTTTTTGAGATCAAATTTGAATTCAGGACTTCCTGCCTCTAGGACTGGCTCTCTATCTACTTAATCCACCTAGTTGCACCCCTGCCTTCCCTCTAATTTTGGCATTTGTTTTGTTTGAATGAAAGCCTTTTAATTTAACATAATAAAAATTATCCATTTTACATTTTATAACACTCTATCTCTTCTTTGGTCCTTTATTATTTCCTTATCCATGGATCAGAGAGGTAAACTATTCCATGCTCCCCTAATTTGCTTATGGACTCAAACTATATGTTGAGATCATATACACATTTTGAACTAATATTTGTAAGTATTCTGAGACATTGATCTATTCCTAGTCTCTGACTAACAGTTTTTATCAAATTATGAGTTTGGATCTTTTGATTTTTCAAACACTAAATAACTATGGTAATTGATTAGTAATTTTGTATATGTAATTTATTTCACTGATTCACCATTGTATTTTTAGCCAGTACCAGAATGTTTTGGTGGTTTCCGCTTTGTAATATAGATCAAGATCTTGTACTCCTAGGCTACTTTAACTTTTTAAAAATTGATTCCCTTAATAGTCTTGACCTTTTGTTCTTCCAGAGTTTTGTTATTTTTTCTACTGGTATAAAATAATTTTAGCAGTTTGACTGGTATGACACTGAATAAATAGATTAATAAAGGTAAAATTTATATGGAGGATTTTAAAGTAGTTTTGAGACTCTCCAACACAGGGTTGAATCAGCTTCTGGATTTGAAAGATAAAAGAAGTTAATTCCACTTTAGGTTACTGAAGGAGAAGACTGGGAACATATAAGAGTAGCTGCAAAACAACATCATAATTTTTATCTCTACTTTGTAACTCTAGAGACTTTGGGGAGTCTCCCCTTAGGTGATATCAATGATACCCTCTTGGTTGAAATGAGTTATCTCTTCCTAATGGGAAAGATTCTTCATTCTCTATTGTCTGGAATATATTCTCCTAAGGATTCCTTCTTAGATCTCTGTTTTACTATGACTTGTTTAAATGGATTTCTTTACCATTTGCTAAGTTTATTCATATGTAACTAGTATTTGGTGGGAAAGAAGTCAAACCTAATATATAGAACTTGGGGTTCTTCTTTACTCAAAAATGACAACAGGATCAAAAGATAGGTCAAATCTCATCATATCCACTAGGTGTATACTATTTAAATGAGCAGATACATCTACTTTTGTCCAGGACTATATCTCTCTGAGGAGAACAGAGCCATAGTGTTGGGCTCCGACATCCTGAAAGGAATGAAATTCTCCCTTGGAAACTTCGGGTTAAGATGGCGGCAGAGTAAGGAGCAGCTGCTCAATCTCTCCTAACCTAAACATACAGGACTTCTCAAGGGGACATAAAAAACCCAGACGAACGAAGGAACCCCACAACAGGGTACAGCATTGAGTATGCAGAATCGGGGCATTTCCACACTATAAAGGGGTGAAACAGCTCTCACTAAAATGCAAGAAGAAGCTCCTCCCCAATCCCCAAACCACACACCTCTCACAGCTCCAAGGCCAACATACAAGAGTGAAAACAGGACTGGGGCAACCAGTAAATCACTAGCAGCCCCGGGGCTTGTACCTGTGTGCTACAAGACAAGGGACCCCAAGTGACTGGGGGGCCCGCACGGACTTTCCTGAGTGTCTGCCCAGATGCGGAAAAAGATCTCTAATGCAGGATCTTTCCTGAGCATCTGTGCGGGTGAAGGCAGTGACCCAGGCACAAATAAAGATCTCCAGTGCAAGATAGGACATCAAGTGAGGACCTGGTACAGAATGGAGCAGGGCTGTGGAAGCAGCCCCTGAGACCACTGAATGAGCAGACGAGGGACTACCAGGAGACCTTACCCCAAGGACAAAGAGACAAGAGCCCCCAGGAGCTTAGAAAGTGCAGGCAGACCCTGAGTGTGAAGACAAAGCTGAAAAGGGGTGGGGCTAAAAATGGCAAGCCATAGGGAAGCCCAGAAGAAAAAGATTATCAAGAAAAACTCTGGAACACTAGACAACTTTACACAGAGAAAATCCAGACAACAGAGGAGGACAAACAAGTAATCATATCCAAACCTTCCCAAAAAAATGAAAGCTGGTCACAAGCTATTGAAGAGTTCAAAAATGAGATGTTGAAGAAGATGGAAGAGATCTGGCAAGAAAATAACAGTTTAAAAGGCAGAATTTTGCAATTGGAAAGTGAGGCTCAGAAATCAAATGAACTGATAAGCAAATTGAACACCAGAAATGACCAGATTGAAAAGGAAAACCAAAAGATTATAGCTGAAAACCAAAAGATTATAACCGAAAACAAGTCCCTAAAGGCTAGAATTAAACAATTAGAAGCCAATGATCTCTCAAGACAACAAGAACAAATAAAACAAACTCATAAGACTGATAAAATAGAAGGAAACATGAAATATCTCAATGAGAAAGTGACAGACCAAGAAAACTGGTCTAGAAGAGACAATTTGAGAATCATTGGTCTGCCAGAAAAGGCAGAAATTAATAGAAACTTGGACTCCATACTTAAAGAAATTATTCAGCAAAATTGCCCTGAAGTTCTACAACAAGAGGGCAATATAGACATTGAAAGGATCCATAGATCACCCTCTACACTGGACACAGAAAAGTCAACACCAAGGAATATAATAGCCAATTCAAGAGCTTTCAAGTAAAAGGAAAAATCTTACAAGAAGCCATAAAGACACAATTCAAATATCAAGGAGCACCAATCAAGGTCACACAGGATCTGGCAACTTCCATGCTAAAAAACTGCAAGGTTTGGAATACGATATTCAGAAAGGCAAGAGAGCTGGGCCTTCAGCTGCAGATCAACTATCCATCGAAACTGACTATATACTTCCAGGGGAAAGTATGGGCATTCAACAAAATTGAAGATTTCCAAGTTTTTGCACAAAAGAGACCAGGACTAAATGGAAAGTTTGATACCCTATCATAAAAATCAAGAGAAACATGAAAAGGTAAATAAGAAACAAAGGGAAAAGAAAGAAAACTTATATTTTTTTTTAAATTTGACTCTTTAAGGGTTTCAATAAGATCTAATGATCTGTATTACTATGTGGAGAAATGCTATGTATAATTCTCTGTAGTGAATTTGTCCACTATATAATATTTACTATTATAGCAACCAGAAGAATAATTCATAGGAGATACTAAATGGTCTAAATTGAGAAGGGGGGTGGGAAAGAGGGGGGTAATAATACAGAACACAAAGAAAAATCTGAGCAAATAAGAAAAATAGGATATTCTATTACACAAAAAGAGGACATGGGAAGGGGGGAGGGGATAAATACTATTATAAGAAGGAGAGGAAGAGAGCACTAAGAGGTAATAATCAAACCTTACTCTTAGTGTAATCAACTCAGAGAGGGAAGAGTAGCTTTATTATCCATTTGGATAAAAAACTCTATCTAACCCTACTGAGAAAGTGAGAAGGGATAAACCTAAGGGAGCAGGGGAGTGGGGAGGTCAAAAAAGGGAGGGGAGAAGAAGGGGGAGGGAATTCATTAGGCCTTTAAAAAACAAAAAGAGGGGAATAACAAGGGAGGGGGCAGAAAGGGCAGAAAGAAGGAAGAAAGGGGGAAGAAGGGAGGGGATAAGGGATACAGGCTCAATGCAAACCACTGGTTTAAAAGAAAATAGTGTGAGAAGAAGGGGTGGGTCTAGGGGAGGATACAAAAATATCAGTGAATGCAAAACTGATAATTGTAACTCTGAATGTGAATGGGATGAACTCACTCATAAAACGGAAGTAAATAGCAGAGTGGATCAGAAACCAAAATTCTACCATATATTGTCAACAAGAAACACATATGAGGCAGGTAGACACACACAAATTTAAGGTTAAGGGCTTGAGCAAAATCTTTTGGGCGTCAAATGAAAAAAAGAAGGCAGGAGTAGCTATTATGATCTCTGACAAAGCCAAAGTAAAAATAGATATGATTAAAAAAGACAAGGAAGGTCATTACATCCTGATTAAAGGTAGTATAAACAATGAGGAAATAACACTGCTCAATATGTATGCACCAAGTGGTATAGCATCCAAATTCATGAAGGAGAAAATGGCAGAGCTCAAGAAGGAAATAGATAGTAAAACCATAATAGTGGGAGATCTAAATATTCCTCTTTCAGATCTAGATAAATCAAACCAAAAAATAAATAGGAAAGAAGTAAGAGAGGTGAATGAAGTCCTAGAAAAATTAGATTTAATTGATATGTGGAGAAAAATGAATAGGGACAAAAAGGAATACACCTTCTTTTCAGCTGCACATGGTACATTCACAAAGATTGACCATGTAACAGGACATAGAATCATTGCAAACAAATGCAAAAGAGCAGATATAATAAATGTAACCTTCTCAGATCATAATGCAATAAAAATAATAATTAGTAAGGGCACGTGGACAGGCAAATAAAAAACCCATTGGAAATTAAATAATATGTTTCTCCAAAACCAATTTGTCAAAGAAGAAATTATAGAAATAATCAACAATTTCATTGAAGAGAATGACAATGATGAGACATCCTACCAAACTCTGTGGGATGCAGCCAAGGCAGTACTCAGGGGGAAATTTATAACCTTGAATGCATATATTAACACGTTAAGGAGGGCAGAGATCAATGAATTGGGAGTGCAACACAAAAAATTAGAAAGAGAGCAAATTAAACCCCCCCAGATGAAAACAAAATTAGAAATACTAAAAATTAAGGGAGAAATTAATAAAATCGAAAGTAAAAGAACTATTGAATTAATAAATAAGACTAGAAGCTGGTGTTTTGAAAAAAACAGATAAAATAGACAAAGTACTAGTCAATCTAATAAGAAAAAGGAAAGAAGAAAACCAAATTGACAGTATTAAAGATGAAAAGGGAGACCACCTCTATTGAAGGGGAAATTAAGGAAATCATTAAGAACTATTTCGCCCAATTATATGGCAACAAATATAACAATTTAGGAGATATGGATGAATATCTACAAAAATATAAATTGCCTAGATTAACAGCAGCAGAAATAGAATACCTACATAATCCCATGTCAGAAATAGAAATTGAACAAGCCATCAAAGAACTCTCTAAGAAAAAATCACCAGGACCTCATGGATTCACAAGTGAATTCTATCAGACATTCAAAGAGCAACTAATCCCAATACTATACAAATTATTTGATATGATAAGCAAAGAAGGAGCCCTACCAAATTCCTTTTTATGACACAAATATTGTACTGATTCCAAAGCCAAGTAGATCAAAAACAGAAAAAGAAAACTATAGACCAATCTCCCTAATAAACATAGATGCAAAAATCTTAAATAGAATATTAGCAAAGAGACTCCAGCAAGTAATTAAGAAGATAATCCACCATGATCAGGTGGGATTTATACCAGGAATGCAAGGATGGTTCAGCATTAGGAAAACCATCCACATAATTGACCATATCAAAAGTCTAACAAACAAAAATCACATGATTATCTCAATAGATGCTGAAAAAAGCCTTTGACAAAATATAGCATCCATTCCTATTGAAAACACTGAAAAGTATAGGAATAGAAGGACCTTTCCTAAAAATAATAAACAGTATATACCTAAAACCATCAACAAGCATTATATGCAATGGGGATAAATTAGAAGCCTTCCCAGTAAGATCAGGAGTGAAACAAGGATGCCCATTATCACCTCTACTATTCAATATAGTACTAGAAGCACTAGCAATAGCAATTAGAGAAGAAAAAAGAAATTGAAGGTATCAAAATAGGCAATGAGGAGACTAAGCTATCACTCTTTGCAGATGATATGATGGCATACTTAAAAAATCCTAGAGAATCAACTAAGAAGCTTGTAGAAATAATCAACGACTTTAGCAAAGTTGCAGGATACAAAATAAATACACATAAATCATCAGCATTTCTATATATTTCCAAAACATTAGAGCAGCAAGAGGTAGAAAGAGAAACACCATTTAAAATCACCCTAGACAATATAAAATACTTGGCAATTTATCTACCAAAACAAACACAGCAATTATACGAAAAGAACTACAAAACACTTTCCAAACAAATAAAACTGAATCTCAACAATTGGAAAACCATTAATTGTTCATGGGTAGGACGAGCTAACATAATAAAAATGAACATTCTACCCAAATTAATTTACCTATTTAGCGCCATACCTATCAAATTACCAAAAAACTTCTTTACTGAATTCCGAAAAACTGTAACAAAGTTCATTTGGAATAACAAAAGATCAAGAATATCAAGGGAAATAATGAAAAAAATGTGAAGGAAGTGGGCCTAGAAGTACCAGATATTAAACTATACTATAAAGCAGCAGTCATCAAAACAAGATGGTACTGGCTAAGAGATAGAAGGGAGGATCAGTGGAATAGACTTGGGGTTAATGACATCAGCAAGACAGTGTATGATAAACCCAAAGAGCCAAACTTTTGGGATATGATTCCACTATTTGACAAAAACTGTTGGGATGTTTGGAAAACAATATGGGAGAGATTAGGTTTAGATCAACATCTCACACCATACGCCAAGATAAATTCAGAATGCGTGAATGATCTGAATATAAAGAGGGAAACCATAAATAAGTTAAGTGAACACAGAATAGTATACTTGTCAGATCTCTGGGAAAGGAAAGATTTTAAAACCAAGCAAGAGTTAGAGAAAATTACAAAATGTAAATTAAATGATTTTGATTATATTAAACTAAAAACTTTTGTACAAACAAAAACAATATACTCAAAATCAGAAGGGAAACAACAAATTGGGAAAAAATCTTTATAACAAAAAACTCTGACAGGGGTCTAATTACTCAAATATAAAAGGAGTTAAACCAATTGTATAAAAAATCAAGTCATTCCCCAATTGAAAAATAGGCAAGAGACATGAATAGACAATTCTCAGGTAAAGAAATCAAAAGTATCAATAAGCACATGAGAAAGTGTTCTAAATCTCTAATAATCAGAGAAATGCAAATCAAAACAACTCTGAGGTATCACCTCACACCTAGCAGATTGGCTAAAATGAAAGAAGGGGAGAGTAATGAATGTTGGAGGGGATGTGGCAAAATTGGGACATTAATGCATTGCTGGTGGAGGTGTGAACTGATCCAACCATTCTGGCTGGCAATTTGGAACTATGCTCAAAGGGCTATAAAAGAATGCCTGCCCTTTGATCCAGCCATACCATTGTTGTATTTGTACCCCAAAGAGATCATAGAAAAACAGACTTGTACAAAAATATTTATAGCTGCGCTTTTTGTAGTGGCAAAGTACTGGAAAAGGAGGGGATGTCCTTCAATTGGGGAATGGCTGAACAAATTGTGGTATATGCTGGTGATGGAATACTATTGTGTTCAAAGGAATAATAAACTGGAGGAGTTCCATGCGAACTTTAAGACCTCCAGGAACTGCTGCAGAGTGAAAGGAGCAGAGCCAGAAGAACTCTGTACACAGAGACTGATATACTATGGTAAAATCGAATGTAATGGACTTCTGTACTAGCATCAGTGCAATGACCCAGGACAGCTCTGAGGGATTTATGGTAAAGATGCTACCCACATTCAGAGGAAGGACTGTAGGAGAGGAAACATAGAAGATAAACAATTGCTTGAACTCATGGGTTGAGGCAGACATGATTGGGGATGTAGACTCGAAACTACCACACCAATGCAACTATCAAGAATATGGAAATAGGCCCTGAACAAGGACACATGTTACAACCAGTGGAAATGAGCATTGGCCATGGGTGGGGTGATAGCAGGGGGTGAAGGGGAAAGTAGAGGCATAAAGTATGTAAACAGGTTAAAAATGAATATTAATAAATTTAAAAAAAAAAGAAATTCTCCCTTGGAAAATGAGAGGCAGTTAGGTGGCACAAAGGATATTAGTTCTGGAATTGTGAAGAAAAAATCTGGCCTCAGACAGTTCCTAGTTTTGTGGCCCTAGGCAAGTTACTTTTATTTAACTGTTTCCCTTTAGTCCTAGAATTGTTACTAAGGCAAAACTTTTTTTAAGGAAAAGGGTGAGGGCAGATATCTATCTCTAGACTCTTTATATGCCTCTCTTCAAGATACATTCTATGATAGCCCCTAGGACATGGGTTAAAAGCCTTAGTTGCTGCCTTCTACATATTCTTTCAGTCTTTAATAGGGGATCCATATAAACTCAAATGACCAGAAGATGTGGTAACAGATCATTGAATAAATCCCCAGAAATGGATCATTAAGTTGGAACTCTATGGGGCAAATTTGTTTCAGTTTCAAGTAAAGTTGCATGTGCTCCCTTTAGGAAAACATATGAAAACAGAGTAAAAATTTCTGTAATGAGAGTGTTAAACAATCAACAGAATTCCATCTGTTACTCTTTTGTTGGCCATTTCACAAACCTCTTGTTGGTTATAGGATGATTATGATGGAGTATATATGTCTGTGTTCTTGTAGGTGAGTGTATGTCTGAGTCTGTAACGTGTATGTGTCTGCATGCATGTATCAATAATATAGTAAAGCTACCAAATAAGCAATGCTAGACAAAGCAGCAGAATGTTCATTGTTAGATAACTTATTAACTTTTGAAGAGTGTTAAGTTTCTAATAAAAAATAAAAGAAAATAAAGAAGAGAGTTGCTCATTAAGATGGCATCATGCTCTCACACTTGAAAGGCCTGCATGAGGTGAATTTCCTCATATCTATTAAAATGCTTGAAGGGATCATTAAGAAAAAGATGTCTCCTAAAGAAGAGGATCAATTAGAGATGCCTAGGCACACGTTTTACATTCATTAAAATATGAATGCTTTCTTCCTCTTCAAGTACTTGCTTTGAGGATTAATTTTAGTGTTTTGATAATCCTACTCAGAGAAGAATGGGACCAAAATTTGAAGCCCCAAAATCTATGAACATATACAATTTTTGGTGGCTTATCTTCCCCTCATGAATTTACCTGCCACATACAATGACAAATGGAAATGATAAACTGTCTGCCTGAACAATACAAAATGCTGGGTTTTACATATTAAAAAACTACAAGGGGGCAGCTGGGTAGCTCAGTGGAGTGAGAGTCAGGCCTAGAGACAGGAGGTCCTAGGTTCAAACCCGGCCTCAGCCACTTCCCAGCTGTGTGACCCTGGGCAAGTCACTTGACCCCCATTGCCCACCCTTACCAATCTTCCACCTATGAGACAATACACCGAAGTACAAGGGTAAAAAAAAAAAACTACAAGGACTCAGATATTCTAATTCTAGGAAACACCTTATTTTGATTTTACCTTATTCTTTCTGGCCAGAGAAGAACAAATTTAATCATATATTTACTTTTCTCTTATTTTTGTTACATATGTGCCAAGAAGAAAACAAAGTGAGCAATCATACCCTATATATTTTCAGAATAGCATTTGCATGATTGATATGCTTTCATGTATTTTATTAGTTCTGGTTCAGAAAAAAAAACCTTTAAGATAACCTGAGTAGTTATCAAGCTCCATGATGAAGAAACTAGATAAGTTACATAACTTTTCTGACATCTTCCAGGGAGGATGGTGGTGTTTGAATTGCTTGGGACAAGCTAAAATTTTGATGAAGTTTCATTTTGTGACATCAATGCTCATGCATGTACTTCTTTAGAAATAAGATTAACTCAGAATCCTTAACCTTAGCTGAATGAAAGTGGATTAAGGTGTTTTCAATATTTAGTTAGCACTATCTTTAAGGTGTGTGCAGAATTTTGTAAAAAAGGCACATATTGTACATTGTACTTTTTCATTGCATTTTTAATTTTAGGTTTTAAAAACTAGATATTGCTCCAAGAACACATGTAAAGGTTGCAATTCTTTTTAGATGCATTGAAAATTTTGTTTCTTTGGGGAATTCAAGTGTTTCAAGGATCATTAAAATTCACATTGAAAAAAATTTGTTGCACTGAGGTACAAGAGAAAGTGATGTTTTTTTCATTATTTGTTTAGAATATTTTTCCATGGTTATATGATTCATGTTCTTTCTCTCTGCCCCAAATCCCCATCCCCCATAACCTACACATAATTCCACTGGGTTTTACATGTATCATTGATCAAGACCTATTTCCATATTGTTGATAGTTGCATTAAGGTGATCATTTAGTGTCTACAACCCCAATAATATCCCCATCAACCCATGTGTTTGAGCAGTTGTTTTTCTTCTGTGTTTCTACTCCCACAGTTCTTCCTCTGAATGTGGATAGCTTTCTTTCTCATAAGTCTCTCAGCATTGTTATGGTTCCTTGCATTGCTGCTAGTAGAGAAGTCCATTACATTCAATTGTGCCACAATGTATCCATCTCTGGGTATAAGGTTCTCCTTGTTTTCTCCTTTCACTATGCATCAATTCCTGGAGGTTGTTCCAGTTCACATGGAATTCCTCCAGTTCATTATTCCTTTGAGTACAATAGTATTACAACACCAACAGATACCACAATTTGTTCAGCCATTCCCCAAATGAAGGGCTTACCCTCTTTTTCCAGTTTTTGCCACCACAAAAAGCACAGTTATAAATATTTTTAAACAAGTTTTTTTTTTCCCTATGATCTCTTTGGGGTATAAACCCAGCAGTGGTAAGACTAGATCAAAGGGCAGACAGTCTTTTATAGCCCTTTGAACATAGTTCCAAGTTGCCATCCAGAATGGTTGGATCAATTCATAACTCCACCAGCAATGCATTAATGTCCCAATTTTGCCACATCCCCTCCAACATTTATTACTTTCTTTTGCTGTCATGTTACCTAATCTGCTATGTTTAAAGTGGTACCTCAGAGTTGTTTTGATTTGCATTTCTCTAATTATAAGAGATTTAGAACACTTTTTATGTGCTTATTGATAGTTTTCATTTCTTTACCTAAAAATTGCCTATTCATACGTCTTGCCCATTTATCAATTGGAGATTGGCTTGAATTTTTTGTACAACAGATTTTACTCCTTATAAATATGAGTAATTAGACCTTTGTCTGAGTTTTTTGTTATAAAGGTTTTTTCCTAATTTGTTGCTTCCCTTCTAATTTTGGTTGTGTTGGTTCTGTTTGTACAACCCCTTTTTAATTTAATGTAATCAAAATATTTATTTTACATTTTGTAATTTTTTCTAACTCTTATCTGTTTTTAAAATCTTTCCTTTCCCAACGATCTGACAAGCATATTATTCAGTACTCACCTAATTTACTCATAATTCCCTTCTTTATATATGAGTCATTCGCCCATTCTGAATTCATCTTGCTAAAGGGTATGAGATGTTGATCTAGACCCAAACTCTCACATACTGTTTTCCAATTTGATCAGCAGTTCTTAGCTGAGAAATAAATAAATAAATCAGTCAAATAAGTCCTCAAAAAGTCCACAGCCTATACATGAGATCACAGAACCAGAGCAGCAATCAGAACAACAATGAGAGCATGAATCAGAACCAGAATTAGACCAAGAATCAGTGAGCAATTAGATATTACACCAAATTTTCTACCCAAATGATTATTCCAATCCCAATTACCACTTAGAAGAATCATCGGTTTGCAATTATGACAATGGAAAAGAATCACAGACAGAAGAAGACACAACATTTGATTTACAATCAATCAAAGACCTAGAAACTGATATCGATGAATAAATGAAAGCACAAAGACTTAATCATGAACTCTTTCATTACCTATAATCATCTTTATTAAACTGCAAAGGAAAAAGAAAGAAGAAAAAATTAATCACATTTGATGGACATTTGAACTTTGTTCCTGACACTAGTCAACACACTAGAACATCAGTTCCAGTGCAAGTTGACAATCTCGGGATTACATCAAACAACAGAAATGAACCTTTGCTGACTTCGCAGATCATCACGAGGTTAGCAAACCTGAGAACTACAAAAGACATCCGTGACCGAATACACTGATTGTATGGAACAACCACACTGTGAAGAGGAGCAACAGAACAGCGTTGGACCCAAGCATTTGAAGAAAATAACTTACACCCAACAGAATTCCCACTGCATCCAACATGCATCCCATTCACACAGTACATACACTTTGCAGAAAAGTTCTAGTGGAATAAGTATGTAACACTTCATTACACAGGTAGGTCACACTAGACAACACATAGAACATTTTTTCTGACTTCGCATATACATGTGAAACATAAATTTACACTTAAGTAAGAAGAGCTTGTCAGCCTTAGCATAGAGTTTTCCTCTTATTTTGGTTCAGACACCTTCTACTCAAATCATCTGACATTTCTTGTAAAATATAAATATGTAAATTTTGCTTACTAACGCTTAGCAATAAGTTTTATTAACACACAGGGACAGTTAGTTTGCTTAAAAATTTAGAATAGGGACAGAATTTCCTAAACTTTCTTTATATATACTGTACATAGCTTAAGTCTATGGTTTAATCAAAAGACTCAAATAATTAGTCTTACTTAGTCTTACTAATGTTTCTAACATAGACATAAGTGTACTAACATATCCATATACTAACTTTAGAAAGTGAATTAATATTTAGTAGCTTAGATCACAGAAATTTTCTTTTTTCTTAGTTAATACTTTTCTTGTTAGTTCATGAAAATAGATAGATACATAGATAGAATTTATTACTTTGTTTTAGTTAGCAAATGCAAGCTTTAAGAATATTCATGAATGTTCGCATTTAATCTACTTTTCCTTTCTGTTCAAAATTTTTGCAAAACAAAACCCCCATTCCTTTCCTATGCCTTTCCCCATAACCTATCTTAGTTTTAGCTTAGTCTAGACTTAGCATAGTTTAGAAGTAACCCTTTTTCTTATTTTGCAAAACTTAGATAGGGATAAGAGCTTAGTTAGAATTCAGATTAGAATAAGAGTAGTAATCCTGTAGATCTCAGGAACCAGAAAATGTTGTGAGCTGCAAATTTTCGAAAGACAAATGAGCAGACTGTAATGCAAAAGATGCAAGAGAGGCTTTTGCTTTTGCAGGGGGCCAACTGAAAACTTCTGGCAGTTAGAAGCCTTAGAATTCTGAGAGTAGTCAGTTGGTCCATGAGACTTGAACAGAACAGAAGGACTAACTAGAGCTCTGCTTGGTTTTCGGTTTTGCTTTGGCCTGTGCTTTGTCTCTGGACAAATTTGAACCTAGCTAATTTCTCTGGACCTCTCCATGACCTTCTCCATATTATTTCCCTATTTCCCTGCTTGTTTTCCTGGGACTCTGGGAGGCAGAGTGGTTTTGGGTTTTTAGTGAATAGACTTTGAGGATTTAGTTTTCCCCAATAGGCAAGTAGGACATCCTTGAATTCAAACTATCCCTTTAGTATTCCCTCTACTTTAGATGCAGCCAAATCTTCCCTGGCTGAGAGAAGCAGTTCCTTCTCTCAGTCTAACCCATTCTTGTGACCCTCCCCCATCTTGAGTTTCTCCCTAGGTGCTGTCAGAAACTCCAAACCCCTCTCTCCTTCCTGACCAACTCTGAACATTAATAAATCCCTTTGTTACCTGATCAATCCCTCTGGAGAATCGTGTTGAAGAATTAGGCAAGGGTTGAAGGGGAAGGATTTATTTTCTTTATTTCATGAGGGAAACTGGAGGCATCCATCTGGGGAGGAAGTAGTTGCCCAACACTTCCTCCTGAATCCCTTCAGTTTCATTGATATGGAGGAGCCTTGTGATTCCTCCTTTGAAGACTTGAGAAACTGAAAAGAAAGCCCTCAAGTCAGATTCAAACCACTTCTGACTAGCCCTATTCCTTGTGTCTATAGAAGTACATTTCCTGTCTGGAAGGGTTCAGCCTATTACCCCAATATCCTTTGTCTCTAGCTTGAGTCAGCTAGAGTCTAGTCTGTGTCATTCTAGTCTGTGTCAGCTGCCTCTCCTGAACTCCTCACCCTGTACCCTTACCATCCTAATACGGCCTTGTCCATTCCTCCTTAAACTCAGCCATCCCTTTCATTTCTCTTCTATTACCTCCATCACTTTTTACCCCTCCATCACTCAGCAAGGGAAGGAGAACACCCCCCAACTTTAGTGTACTCCCCTTTTTATCCATTATAATCATGATATCATCTGCAAAGAGGGATCACATGGTCTCAACATTGCCTATTTTAATACCTTCAATTTCTTTTTCTTCTCTAATTGCTACTGCTAGAATTTCTAGTACAATGTTAAATAATAGAGGTCTAATGGGCATTCTTGTTTCACTAATGATTTTCTTGAGAATGCTTCTAATTTATCCCCATTGCAGATGATGCTTATTGATGGTTTTAGATATATACTGTTTATTATTTTTAGGAAAGGCCCTTCAATTCCTATACTTTCTAGTGTATTCAATAGGAATGGGTGTTGTATTTTGTCAAAGGCTTTTTCAACATCTATTGAGATAATCATGTGATTTTTTGTTGGTTTGCTTGTTGATATGATCAATTATGTAAAATGTTTTCCTAATGTTGAACCTTGCATTCCTGGTATAAATTCCACTTGATCATAATGAATAACCCTCGAGATCACTTGTTGGAGTCTTTTTGCTAGTATTCTATTGAAGATTTTTGCAACTATGTTCATTAAGAAGATTGTTTTGTAGTTTTCTTTCTCTGTTTTTGATCTACCTGGCTTTGGGATCAGTACCATATTTGTGTCATAAAAGGAATTTGGAAGAACTCCTTTGATTAATATGTAAAATAGCTTGTATAGTATTGGGAATAGATGTTCTTTGAAAGCTTGATATAATTCACTTGTGAATCCATCTGGTCCTGGGGATTTGTTCTTGGATAGTTCTTTAATGGCTTGTTCAATTTCTTTTTCTAATATGGGATTATTCAAGTATTCTATTTCTTCTGATATTAATTTAAGCAATTGATATTTTGTAAATATTCATCCATATCACCAAGACTGCTATATTTATTGCCATATAACTGGGCAAAATATTTTTTAATGATTGCCTTAATTTCCTCTTCATTAGAGATACAGTCTCCCTTTTTATCTTTGATACTGTTAATTTGGTTTTCTTCTTTCTTTTTTTATTAGACTGACCAGTACTTTGTCAATTTTATTTGTTTTTTCAAAGTACCAGCTTCTAGTCTTATTTATTAATTCAAAAGTCATTTTACTTTCAATTTTATTAATTTCTTCTTTAATTTTTAGAATCTCTAATTTAGTTTTCATCTGGGGATTTTTAATTTGTTTGCTTTCTTGTTTTTTGATTTGCATGAGCAATTAATTGATATTTACCCTCCCTATGCACTCAAGGATATAAATTTCCCCCTGCAGCTTTGGCTACATCGCACAGATTTTGGTAGGATGCCTCATCATTGTCATTCTCTTCAATGAAATTATTTATTGTTTCTATCCTTTATTCTTTAACTGATTTTGGAGAGTCATATTTAATTTCCAATTAATTTTTGATTTGCCTATCCATATACCCATACTAATTTATTATTTTTATTGCACTATGATCTGAAAAGGTTGCATTTATTATTATTTCTGCTCTTTTGCATTTGTTTGCCATGTTTCTATGCCCTAGTGCAGTGATGGGCATACTACATCCCGTGCATCAGATGTGGTCATCTGAAATGTTCTGTCCAGCCATGGACATCATTCCTAATCTGACGAATACAAGGAGTAGGATACAATACAATGAAACTTCTAAAGAGTTGCCCTGGAAACAGACTGACAGTTCATTTCCTTTCCTTTGTCCCCCCTCTTAAAAACTTAAAATGTTTGTTCATAACTGCCCTAGTGCATGGTGAATCTTTGAGTATATATCATGTGCTGCTGAAAAGAAGATGTATTACTTTTTTCCCTATTTATTTTTCTCCACAAAACTATTAACTCTAATTTTCCTAGGATTTCATTCACCTCTCTTACCTCTTTCTTATTAATTTTTTGGTTTGATTTATTTAAATCTGATAGAGGGAAGTTAATATCTTCCACTAGTATAGTTTTACTATCTATTTCCTCCTTGAACTCTGCCAGTTTCTACTTTACAAATTTCAATGCTATACCATTTGGTGCATACATGTTAAGTAATGATATTTCCTCATTGTCTATATTGCCTTTTATCAGGATTTAATTACCTTCCCTATCTCTTTTGATCAGATCTTTTTTTTTTTTACTTTGGATTTGTCAGATATCATGATGGCAACTCCTGCCTTCTTTTTCTCAGTTAAAGCCCAATAGATTTTTTCCCAACCTTTCATTTTTTTCCTGTTTGTGTCTACCTGCCTCATGTGTGTTTCTTGTAGACCACTTATTACCATATGTGGCTTTTGGTTTCTAATTCACTCTGCTATTTGCTTCTGTTTTATGAGTGAGTTCATCCCATTCATATTCAGTTATAACTGTCATCTGTGCATTCCACAAAATTTTTAAATCTTCTCCTAATTCTGCCTTTTCTTCTTTCGTTATTTCCTTTTCAACCAGTGGTTTGCTTTTAATCAGTCCGCCTAGTTCCCACCCTTATTTTACTTCCTTTTCCACTCCCTCAATTTTTGTTCACCTCTTGTTATTTTTTGTTTAGTATCTATAAAATTCCCTCCCCTTTCTCTTTCCCTCCCTTCATGTACTCCTTGCCCCACCTTGGTTTTTCCTTTCTGAATTTCACTGTAGAGTAAGATAGAATTTGGCACCCCATTGGATGTAGCTGCTTTTCCCTGTCAGAATTGATTCCCCTGAGAGTAAGGTTTAAGTATTACCTATTAACACTCTCTTCCTCTTCTTTTTATAATAGTATTTATTTTTCTCCTACCCTTCCCATATACCTCTTTGTGTGGTATAGATTATCTTATTTTTCTTACTCCTTCAAGTTTCTATTGGTGCCATCTTCTATTACCCCCTTTTATTTTTTTCTTTTTTTTTGCATATCAGCTTAGACCACTTAGTATCTCAACCTTTCCCTATGTATAGTTCTTCTAATTACTATAATAGTAAGTATAATTTTTGAGAGTTACAAATAACATTTTTTCCACTTAGGAATATAAGTAATTTGATCTTATTGAAGCCCTTAAAGAAGGACCTTTAAATTATTTTTTCTCTTTTCCCGCTCTTTCTTATTCACATTTCTATGTTTCTCTTGATTTTTGTGTGTGGATATCAAATTTTCCACTTACTTCTGATCTTTTCTTCACTTGGAAATCTTCTATTTTTTTGGAATGTCTCCTGTAAGCATATCGTCAGTTTTGATGGGCAGGTGATCCTTGGTTGTAGACTCAATTCTCTTGCCATTCTGAATATCATATTCCAAGCCTTAAGGTCTTTTAATATTGAGGCTGCCAGATCCTGTGTAATCCTGATTGGTGTTCCTTGATATCTGAATTGTCTCTTTCTGGCTATTACATTCCTTGGGGTTGTCTTTTAAGGATTTAATGTAGAGGGTGTTCTATGGGCTCTTTTGATGTCTATTTTCCCCTCTCATTCAAGGATATGAGGGAAATTTCTTGCATAATTTCTTGTAGTATGATGTCAAAACTCCTATTATTTGGAGTGGTTTTTGCCTTAGGCTACTTTTTGAGTCTGCCTATTTTCTGCTGTGTGCTGCCCCACTCCTCTTTCTGTGCCCAAGGTGTGCACTCTTCAGCCTCCTGGGTCTAGGTGATCTAAGGGGTATTCATAATCCACTGGCAAGAACTTAGAGTTTCCTCCACAGTGCTCTAATTCTGGCATGTTGGCTGTGACTCTGACACCATAGGTATGGTAGGGGAGGTTTGATCAGCTCATTCTTTGGTAGGAGCTAATTCACCCCCTTACACCTTGGAAATTCCCAAATCCCACATATCTTCAATGCTGCACCCTATTTTGGAGTCCCTTCATTCATCTGAACTTTTTTTTGGTTCTTTTTAGGCATCATATAGGTTGGTGGTAGGGAAAGTAAGGGTTCTGCAACTCCTCTGCAGCGATCTTAACCTGGAAGTTTAAAGTGAGTTTTTTTTTAATAAAAAAGAATCCCAGAACTGAGAACAAACTATGGAATTTTATGAAATATTTAAAGAAAAAAATTCAAAATAATATTAACTATTTGAAAAAAGAGGGAAAAGAGAACATCTTGCCAAATGAATATATATTGCTGGCCCCTAAACCAGGGAGAGGAGAGAGAGAGTTTTTTTTCCTGATCAATAGTAATGCAAAATGTAAGTAAAATACTATGAAAAAAATATAGTAATATATTCAAAGTACTGTACACTTTAATTGGGATGTATTTGTTTACAGGAATGCACAACTTTTTCATACTTAGGAATAATATTTGTAAAATATTATGAATAAAAACATCAAATTTAATTAACATTTATGAATATAGGAAAATAATTTAAACAAAACATAACATCCATTTATGTTAAAGACAACCTAAAATCATAAGAAATAGTTTTCCCTAATATGGATTATGTATCTAAAACTAAATGTCAAAATTATTTGTAGTAGAAATAAAGTAGAGGCCATTCATATGAAATCAGAGATCAGAAAAGGAATTTCTTATCACAATGACAAATTATGCAATACTTGAATTAGTATACATAAAATAAGAAATTAATGGAATAAGTACAGGCAAAGAAGAAACATAATTATTATTTTTATAGATAATATAATGGATTATTTAGTAAAATTCAAAGCAGAGCATCAACTAATTAACTGAAACAATGAACAACTTCAGCAAAGTTAGGTTATAAAATAAACCCTCATAAAATCCAAAAGTAAGAGAGAGAAGGAAAAATTCTATTCAAAATAAGAAAAATAGGATAAAATATTTGTGACTACCTTCCAACACACACATACAAACAACATTCTACTCAAAGAGATGAAAATAATTAGACTGATATTATTTGCTACTGTGTCAGCTGAGACAATATGACAATACTAACTAAATTAATTGACTTTTTTCTGATATACCAATTGAACTAGAAAAAAAGGATTTTTTATACAACTAGAAAATTACAGTATCATAAAGCTAGAAAGTAATAACAATATTTATCTAAAGGAATTACGTCAAGAATGTTAAAGTTATTAATAAGCAAAAGTAGGAAGGAAGAATAATGTAGTAGTACCATATTTCAAGATATATTACAAAGCAGCAATTATCAAATAATTTGATTCTAATTAAGAAATGGAAAAGTTCAACAGTAGGAAAAATTGTATTTATAAAATATAGAGGTAAAGAGCCATGTGGTCTAGTGTTTTATAAACTCAAAAGATCTCAGTTATGGGGACAAGAACTCACTATTAAATAGAAATTGTTAGGAAAAGAGAAGAAACCAGGTAGTGTAGACCAATATTTCACATCACAAACCAAGATATAGTCCAAATGAATACTGAGACTTACACATAAGGGATAATATTACAAAGAAATTGAAGGACCAAGAAAAAAATCAGGAGTCAGATTCATGAATGGAGGAAGAGTTTATAACCCAAAGGGAAGAGGGAGGAGCACTGAAGGTAAAATTATCCCAATTTTGATTAAATTAAATTAAAATTTTTCACACAGGCAAAACAAAACAAATTAAATTTTGAACAACAAATAAAAAGAGAAGATCTTTGCAATTTCTCTGAAAAAAGACTATGTGTGTATATTTAATGAATTATCTATGCATATATAATATAAACATGTCTCATTTATATCTATTTATATATTTATATCTAGTTAGATCATTATCCAATAAACTATAAATAATATATAATTACAAAGAAAATTATACCAGAAGGAGAAGGATGACCAAAAACACAGGGATGAATTCCCTGTATAAATAATATAAACAAATAATAGATTTTTACAAATAAATATATGTGCTTAATTATATAAATATATGAAAATGACATGTATGAATGTTCACATAAGTACAGGGTTTTTTTTTTTCATTTTTCTTTTATCTATTTGGAACAGAGAGCTAGAAGTAGTATTGCTGAGTCAAAGGGCATACACAGTTTTATAATCCTTTGACGATAGTTTCAAAGTATTTTCCAGAATGGATGGACCAGTTCAAAATACCCAAAAAGTTAATTAATGTACCTATTTTTTCATATCCCCTCCAGTATTTGTCATTTTCCTTTCTGACATGTTAATTGCTTCAAATTAATTTTAGTTAATGTTTAACCTTTTTATTTTTTTTATATTACATGTAAATCAGTTTTAACAATTGTTTTCTGAATTTTTGTGATTCAAATTATCTTCCTCCCTTTATCATCTCCACCCTGCCTGAGGCAGTAAATAGTCTGACAGAAATTAAACCAATGCTGTGATCAAATTCTCATTTATTGATTCATCATGCTGTGAAAGAAGACACATCACACATAGAAGAAAAAACTTTTGAAAGAAATAAAATGAAAAATGTAATTCATTGATCTGCAATCAGTCTCCAACAATTCCTTCTTAGACTGGTAGAACATTTTTCATGAAAAAATTTATGATAGGATACCTCATTATAAATACCTCATTGTACACAGAGACTGATACACTGTGGCACAATCCAATATAAAAGACTTCTCTACCAGCAGCAATGCAAAGACCCAGGACAACTATGAGGGACTTATGAGAAAGAACACAATCCACTTCCAGAGGAAGAACTACGGGAGTAGAAGAAAAACATAATTCATCACATGGTTCTATGGGGATATGATTTTGACTTTAATGCTGACATAAAATGTTGGCGTCACTCTATTACAATAATAAAAATAATATGGAAATAGGTTTTGAAAATGATACATGTAAAACCCAGTGAAATTGCTTGTTGGGTCCAGGACGAATATGGGAGGAGGGGAGGGAAAGCACATAAATCGTGTAACCTTGGAAAAATATTCTAAATTAATTAATTCAATAAACAAATTTATTTAAAAAAACTTGTACCTTTGAATTTATCAAAGACTAGGTTACTATGATAATTTACTATTATGTTGATTACCTAAACCAAAGATCGGCAAACTATGGACCTGTGGGCCAGATGGGACCCCCATGAAATGTTCTATCTGGCCACAGGACATTATTCCTAATCTGACGAAAACAATGAGTAGGATGAAATTTAGAAAGAGTTGCTTTAGAAACAGATTGACAGATGAGCATTTCCTTTCCTTTGGCCCCCTCTTTAAAAAGTTTGCCCATCACTGACCTAAACTATTCCATTAATTACTACTCTATTTCATAGCCTCTACCAAATTGTCTTGATAATTATCACTTTATAAAACAATTTTAGCTCTGGTATGTCTAGGACTCCTTCCATCATGTATTTTTCATTAATTTCTTTGATATTCTTATTTTTGACATGGAAATAATTTTATTAATAAATTGAATTGAATGCATACCAATTTTAGTACAAAGAACTTGTAACCTTACTAATCAATACACTATAAGAGTAGCAGATCTGACAATCTTATTCACAATTTATTCTTGAACTTTTACTCTTTCAGATATATTTTGTTATTGTTTTTTTCTTGTCCTGTGGAATAATTTTGGGTATTTTGATCAATAAGGCCCTAAAATTAATTTAGAGAGATTTATCATTTTTATTATATTCACTCAACCAACTTGTGAGCAATTAATACTTTTCTAATAGTCTGAGCCTGATTTTATTTGTGATAAAAGTGTTTTGTAATTGTATTCTGACAGTTTCTGGGTTTGTTTTGGTAGTTACACTCCCAAGGATTTTATGTTATCTACAATTATTTTAACTTTTTTAACTTTTTTTTTATTTTAAACCTTTAACTTCTGTGTATTGACTTATAGGTGGAAGAGTGGTAAGGGTAGGCAATGGGGGTCAAGTGACTTGCCCAAGGTCACACAGCTGGGAAGTGTCTGAGGCCGGATTTGAACCTAGGATCTCCGGTCTCTAGGCCTGGCTCTCAATCCACTGAGCTACCCAGCTGCCCCTCTACAATTATTTTAAATGGAATTTCTCCTTCTCTGTCTTGCTGTTGGACTTCATAAGTGGTGAATATAAATTTTTATGATTTATGTGGATTTATTTTATATTCTGAAACATTGATAAAGTTGTTAAATGTTTGATTACCCTTTTAGTAGTTTCTGTAAAGTTCATTATTTATGCCATCATATCATCTGCAAAGAGTGGTGACTTTGCTTCCTTATTACTTATTCTAATTCTGTTAATAAAGTTTTCTGTTCTTATTGCTATAGCTAGCATTCATGGCAGAGTATTAAATAATAGTGTTGATAATGTGCATCCTTGATGCCATCCTGATAACATTGGGAAGGGTTTTAGCTTATCCCCATTAGAAGTAATACTTGCCAATATATTTAGTGTTATAAAGAAGAAGGTCATAAGGAGATATAGATATCTAGTGATGTGGATGTATCTCTGTATTCTCCCTAGGTGCAGATGATGGGGGAATACCAACCCAGTCACCCTTGCTAGTTGTTATAATTTCCCCTTTCAATAACAGTTGCCCAGGGAGGACCCCAGAAGGTTAAGTGTATGGGTAACCCTTTTAAGTCCAGCCTGGGGTTGGATAAATTATTAATATAGGGCTCTGATTAGCCTTGGATCACGTTTGTTATCTGTCTGCTTTAGCTCCCTCCCCAAGGGTCATGATATAAAGACAGGAAGGTACTTATTGAACACTCTTTATCTATAATCTATAATAAGGGAAAGGATAATCAGGATAAGGAACGGGGTTTGGAGACCCTGTCAATCTAATATCTATAATTAATTAACACTTAGGACTGGAGGCTATTGATTTAGTAGAAGCTGGAGCTTTGTTCTTCACAACCCCTCTAGCCCATCCTGGCCACTGTCAAGCCAGAGAATAGTGACTGCTCTTGAAGAAAGCTGTGTTGGTGATTTTATTCTCTCAGCTTTCTCACTATCAGTGTTTGGCAATGTACTAGCTCTCACAGGCTTCAGGAAACATTCAGATCCTACCAACCCTCTTCTTCATAGACCTCCCAGCCTCTCTTCACCACCCAGTGACCCAAGCCCAAAGGAAGACAAAGTCAAAAGCCCAAAGAACCAAAGACCCCTCCGGGTGACTGTTAGAGTTATTTATACTCCCAGGCCAACCAACTTTTGCCCCTGGCTCATGGCATCTGGGAACAATCCAATCTCTCCAATTGTCAATCAAGGTGACATCCAACATGTCCCAGGATATGAATATAACATTAGATATATCCCATTTATCACTTTAAGGAAAGCCCTGTTCATTCCAATGCTTTCAATCAATTTTATAAGGAAGTAGTGCTGCATTTTTCTTCAAAAGTTTTTCTGTATCTGTTGAAATATGGTTTCTCTTGGTTTTATTATTGATATCATCAATGATACTAATGCACTTATCCTTTCCACATTGCAAGTGTTAGGGGCCTGACACTCCCATGATTTGGAAAACAGTTGTAAAAATATTTATCTTTCCTTTCATACTAGAGAAGATGTCTGGCTTTTTTTTTTCCTTTTCATTCATGAGGTATTTATAGTATCCTATCATAAATTTTGGTTTAAATATGCATTTTTGAACTTCCAAACTTTTTTCTATGTTTTCTATTGGCCTTCTAATGCTATCTGTAGCATCAACAAAACTCAAAATTTTCTCTTTAATTTCTTATGCCTTTCCCTGATATATAGAAACTACAATAGGGAAAGCCACAGTGTGGAAGGGATAGCTATAGTTTTCCTAATATTGAACCATCCCTGTATTCTTAGTATGAAAACCTCCTTTTCATAGCACATAATCCTTGTGATATATGATTATAAACTCTTTGCTATTATTTTATACACATATTTGCATCACTATTAATTAGAGAGACTGATCAATATTTTTTCTCTCTTTTTGCTCTTCTTATTGATTCTGATGCCATCCTCATTTGAGATAATTTACTGGAAACTTTCTCTCCCTTTCCCTTCTCCTTATTCTTATCCTTTGATTCTTTGATCTCTGACTATTTATGCTTTTTTTCATTGCCCTAATAGGAATAAAATTCTGAATTATTCCCTGTACCTTTAATAATCCTCAGTAATTTAGGTACCTTAGGTACTTCAAGTATCGTAGATGTCTTAATCATCTTAGCTATCATCTTCATATTTGGTAATCATTTTAACCCCATTATCAAAACTCATGTTTCCCTTTATTGTCTCAAGTATCTCTTATATCATAGTTATTTTTTAAAACTATCCTCATTATTATTTTCCTATGCAGGAATGTGATTAGTTTAATTCCATCAATTGCCTTGATTGTTTTTTCTGTAGATATTTTATGCTTCTCTTGAATGTCAGATTTGATTCTTGAATTTTTTACTCACTTCTGGTCATTTCATCAGAAATGTCTGGAAATCCTCTATTTCATTAAATATCAATTTCTTCCCCAAGAGAGTTATGCTCAGTTTCATTGGTAAGTGATTCTCAGTTGTAGTCTCAGATCTTTGCCTTTGGGCAATATCATATTCCATGATTTTCGGTCCTTTACTGTAGAAGCTGCTAGGTTATGTATAATACTGACTCTGCTTCTGTGATATTTGGATTAATTTATATTTCTGGTTGTCTGTAGTATTTTCTCTTTGTTCTCAGATTTCTGAAATTTGGCTATAATAATCTTGTAATTTTAAAATTTTGAAATGCTTTCAGCCAGTGATCAGTGAATTCTTTCATTTTCTATTTCACCCCTCTTGTTCAAAAATATTAGGGCAATGTCCCCTGATAATTTATTGCAATATGGGTTCTTATTTTTCGGCTGTCTCTTTTTAGTTCTTTCTTCATCTTGTTTTAGAGCCTTTTCAGGAGTTCATTTTGGTCCTCACATCCATTCACATTTTCCTTTGAGTTTTCACATATTTACATTTTTTTATTGCTATCCACTTCTGAACTTGCATCTTGATCATTTCTATTGCTGAAATAGTTTTACATCAGGATTTTTCTCTTTCTTTTGTTCATTTTGGGAGGCTTTTTCTCCTGACTTTGCCTATTTATTGAAACTTAGTGCTATTTCAGGGGTGCAGGGGGAGGAATGGAGTACTATCTTGAGCTTGTGCTGTGGTCTAGTCCAGTGCCTGGTATTGGCTCAATTGTCTTTCATCCTGGATTGAGTACTCCAGAGGCAGCCTATTTGACTGCTATGGGGAGGTTTACAGCTGTTCTGTTCAGATGTCATTTGTATTGGATTACATTAAGTTTCTCTCTCTTCCATTGGCACTGGACTTTATTAGGCTGATTTCCTCTTACTGTTGTCCATGCGGGGTGAAGCCCAAACTCTGTGATGCTAGACTGTGCTGGGATACATTCCTGCCACTGCTACTTCTACTTTATCACTTTTGTTTCTGTTCTCCAATGCTGTAGTTGGCCTAAGCTATCTGTGCTCTTTTACCTGCTACTTGCACTGTATTATTTCTCCTTGGCCCACCCAGCCATCTTCCCTCTTACCCCTAACATGGGCCCTCATTGATGTTCTTTCATGCTGTTCTGGGACAGAACATTGCCTCAACTGGTCTTCTGTTGATTCTGCTGTTCCAGGATTTGTTTTGAATAATTTTTGTTTTTCTGTGATACTCTGGAAGATGGTTGGCTACCTCTTAGTGTCTCCGACTCTGTCATTTTAGCAACTTGAAGCAGAACTCTAGTAATTCTCTTTACATAATTTTTTATGTTGCTCTCATTTTCCTCTACAGATTTTATTTGATTTTAATGTCATTTTTTGCTCTTTCAAAAAGTCTCTATAGCATTCTTATTAGATTTGTATCCAAACTATTTATAATATATATATATATATATATTTCTCATAGACTGCTTATAGATGTTTTGATGAATTTATGCCTATAATCCCTATAGCCTTAGTAGCTTTTTATAGTCATCTTTTTTCTTTTTCTTTTTCCCATCCTAATTCTTGACTTAGAACTTTATGTTGAAGTTGGGGTCTACTCACCTGTGTGTTGGGGGTCACATCAGGATTTTTCAACTTGCTATTTTCACCTGTAGTTCTGGGGGAGTCTATAAGATTTTGGTATTTTGAATTTGGTGTAATCCTTGGAAGTGTATGGTTGCCTGATTTGTATTCGAGGCCTTACCTAGGAAGATCCAATGCTTTCTTAAAACCACAAATTCTCCTAGAATTTCTACTTGTCAACTCTGCTCCACCTAGAAATCCTCCTCTCCTGCCTCTTAAAAAGACAGAGGGAGAGGTTAAGAAAATCCCTTTGGCAAAATTAAAGATGTTTATAAGGGAATGTTGGGAAAGTTTGACTAAAATGCTTCCTTTCCTATATCCTCTTGACTCTATTATGAAACCAAAAGGCATTTGAAAGAAATATGTCAGGTACACACATAATGGTTTATTAAGAAAGATAGTCTGCATACTAGAATATAAAAGATGATAAACAGAAAACTAGATTAATTGACCATGAAACTAAAAGATAAGAAAACATTTTTTCTTTTCTTTCAGAGTTTCATACTCCCATAAGGCTCTATCTCATGTCAGAAGCCTTTTTTTTTTTTGTCTCATGTCTTTACTCTTCAATATTCTGTATGTGTAATCTTTCCATTTTTAGGGATATTTAGACAGCCAGCTCCCTTTGGGCTCCAGGTAGGAGTGGGATATACATATATACATACACTATTTGTTAAATTTCTTCTGTACTGTAGTATGGGGAGGGAGAGAGATTCTGGGGACTTGGGGACTTTAATGTAACAAATAAATGGAAAGAAAAATATATCATTTTACACTGGAGAAAAAGAATGATTTCATATTTTCCTGAAAAGTTAAATCATTAAAAAAGATAAAACAATATTTGTCTTTTCTAGTTATTTTATAAATAACACAATAGCATTCACTTATTTTTCTCTCTTTTTAATTACCTAAATAATAAGTCATACAATAGTAACACTATGTGTTTTTGTACTGAAAAAACTAAATTCAAGAAAAATTTAAATGACTTCTGATAAAATTCAAAATTATTTAGTCTCTTCAAAGATTTTCTCTTTTTGAGAGAATACAGGTATCTCCTTCTCCACATTGCTAGCCTTTGATTTAATCTGTGGTATATTACACACTCACTCCCTTCAATCAACTCCCCCCTTAGCCCTTTCATTCACCCTCCCATTTTATAATGTAACCTCCCCTCAAAACATATGGGTTCACCTATTCATAAAGTGTATTAGTTTATGTTCATAATGTCCCATTATTGTCCTGCCACTGTTTTCGCCTTCTAACTTTCTTCACCTATTTTTGTTAGTTTAAAAATAAGTATCTTGATATCTGCTATCATTGTGTTGCTGTTGCTGGCCCAGGTTGCTGCTTTTATTCCTGAATTTCTATTAACTATAGTTTCTGAGAAGCAAATAACCTCTTCAGATCTGTTTTAAATACATACATATATATATATATGTATGTATGTATATACATATATATATATATATGTAAAATTCCTCCTCATTATTTCAAGTCAATCTTTTTTCATATATGTATAAGTTCAGATTTGGAAAGTAGGTCACAGTAGGCTGTATTCTGAGCATCATTACTCTTTGGAGCACGTTATTCTATTTCCTCCTTTCTTTGCTGGTGGATATACAATGGTCTTATGCTATTCCTTTTTACTTTTCTTTGAGTTTGAATGTCTTTCTTCTAATTATTAGCAAACCTGGTTTCTGAATTGAATTGTAGAATTTAACTACTATATGTTTGGACTTTGTAGTCCTAATTCTTGTTGTTGTTTTCTCTCTCTAGAGATGATCTTTAAATTCTTCCAAGTGGTATTTATTTTATTTTATTTTATTTTGCTCAGAAGTACTGGCGAGATATCTTGTATTATCTTTTGCATCATGTTGTTCAGATTTTTTGTCTTTTCCTGCTCTTGAAGATTGATGATCCTTAGGATGTCTATCTATACCTTGCCTTCAAGAATAGTATGTTTTATTTAGACATTGAGCATATCCTGTTAGTATTATTTTTTGCTACACTTTTTTTCTAGATTTTTCTTCATTCCTGTATATTTGCATCTCCAATTTATTTTTGTTTTGTTTCTTTAATGAATTTTGCCATCAAAGATTCAATTTTAATTTAATTATTTTTCTTTTCTGTCAATTATTTTTGCTATAATGGTTATAAATACTACTCTCACAATTCACAGTTCTCTTAAATTATTTAGGAACAATTCTAGTACCATGATATCCTCAAATTCCATGGGGACTTCTCTCTCATCAAGTGTTGGAGTTTTTCCCTTTATTTTGCAGTATTTCTTAATGAGTTAATAAACTTACTTACTTGCTATAGAGGCCATTTTACCTACCGATATTGTTTTCCCTGTTGATGTATTGGTTTATGTTCAAGGTCTTTGAATATTCTTTTTGAGATACTGATTTTTTTCTATCTTTTCCCAATATATTTTCTCATATTGATTAATTTTGGTTTCTTTCCTTCCTGATTATGGTTTCAATAGGGACTGGATCTCAAAGCAACTTAATATCCTCCATTGCTGTGAAATTCACAATTCACCAGCTTTGATCTCTGCTTATGTTGAATTTAGGGAGACAGAAATGACTACATATGAATGCAGAGTACTTTCAGTTAGGTTTAAGATAGTGATGCACAGACTTGTTTCCATTCATTGTCCAGTTCTGTCCTGGCAACAATAGTTTAATTATCTATCCTGATCCTGCTAAGGTTTGATTTCTGTAGTTAGGATCTCTGAGTCTCAAAGAGTAAGTTACATGAGGTGAGGGATTGAGCTCTATTTCAAGTGCAGACACGTTTTATGGTCCCCCTTTCTCATTTATTTTACTCTTTTTTTAAAAACTCTTAACTTCTCTGTATTGGCTCCTTGGTGGAAGAGTGGTAAAGGCAATGGGGGTCAAGTGACTTGCCCAGGGTCACACAGCTGGGAAGTGTCTCAGGCCAGATTTGAACCTAGGACCTCCTGTCTCTAGGCCTGACTCTCAATCCACTGAGCTACCAAGCTGCCCCTTTATTTACAAAAAAGAGGGAGGGAAGATGGACTGAAATACAGAGATGTGTTGGATTTTTTTTAAGAATATTTTTTTCATGGTTACATGATTCATATTCTTTCCCTCCCCCTCATAAGAACACCACCCACTCTCCTCATAGCTGATGTGCAATTCTACTGTGTTTTATATGTATCATTTATATGTATCAAGACTTATTCCCATATTATTGATAATTGCACTGGGGTGGTTGTTTAGAGTCTATATACTTAATCATATCCCCGTTAACCAATGTATTCAAGCAGTTGGTTTTCTTCTGTGTTTCTACTCCCATAAGTTCTTCCTCTGAATATGAATAGTGCTCTTTCTCATAAGTTCCTCAGAATTGTTCTGGATTGTTGCATTGCTGATAGTAGAGAAGTCCAATATATCTGATGGTACCACAGTGTATCCATCTTTGTGTATAAGGTTCTCCTAATTCTGCTCCTTTCACTCTGCATCAATTCCTGGAGGTCTTTCCAGTTCACATGGAATTCCTCCAGTTTATTATTCCTTTGAGCACAATAGTATTCCATCACCAACAGATACCACAATTTGTTCAGCCATTCCCCAATTGAAGGACATACCCTCATTTTCCAATTTTTTGCCACCACGAAGAGAGCAGCTATAAATATTTTTGTACAACTATTTTTCCCTGTGATCTCTGTGGGGGTATAAACCCAGCAGTGGTATGGCTGGATCAAAGCGCAGTCAGTCTTTAAGCACTCTTTGGACATAGTTCCAAATTCCCATCCAGAATGGTTGGATCAATTCACAAATCCACCAGCAATGCATTAATGTCCCAATTTTGCCACATCCCTTCCAATAGTTATTATTTTCATTTACTGTCATGTTAGCTAATCTGCTACGTGTGAGGTGGTACTTCAGAGTTGTTTTAAATTGCATTTCTCTAATTATACGAGATTTAGAACACTTTTTCATGTGTTTGTTGATAGTTTTGATTTCTTTATCTGAAAATTGCCTATTCATATTCCTTGCCCATTTATCAACTGGGGAATGGCTTAATTTTTTGTACAACTGATTTAGCTCTTTATATATTTGAGTAATTAGACCTTTGTCAAAGTTTTTGTTATAAAGATTTTTTCTAATTTTGTTGCTTCCCTTCTAATTTTGGTTGTATTGGTTTGGTTTCTAGAAAAAATTTTTAATTTAATGTAATCAAAATTATTTATTTTACATTTTGTAATTATTTTCTACCTCTTGCTTCAAAAACTTCCCATTTTTTTCTTTATTCCCCTTGATATTTTTCATCTTTTGTTCTTTTTAATGAACTTTGTTATAATTTTTTCTAATTCAGTGAAAAAGTTTCATTGTAGTTTGATAGGCATGGTACTAAATAAGTAAATTAATTTGGCTAGGATGGTTGTTTTTATTATGTTAGCTCATCCTACCCATGAGCAATTAAAGTTTTTCCAATTATTTAGATCTAGTTTTAATTGTGTTGAAAATATTTTTATAATTCCTTTCTTTGTCTTGGCAGATAGATTCCCAAGTATTTTACATTCTAGTGTTTTTAATAGGAATGGGTGTTGTATTTTGTCAAAGGTTTTTCAGCTTCTATTGAAATAATCATGTGATTTTTGTTGTTTTGCTTGTTGACATGGTCAATTATGTGATTGGTTTTCCTAATGTTGAACCATCCTTGCATTCCTGGTATAAATCCCACCTGGTCATAATGAATAAGCCTCGGGATCACTTGATGGAGTCTTTTTGCTGGTATTTTATTTAAGATTTTTATATCTATGTTCATTAAGGAGATTGGGTTGTAGTTTTCTTTCTCTGTTTTGGATTTACTTGGCTTTGGGATCAGTACCATATTTGTGTCATAGAAGGAATTGGTAGAGCCCCTCCTTTGCTTATTATGTCAAATAGTTTGTATAATATTGAGATTATTCATTCTTCATATTTTCTTGTTTTAGTTCATGTGTCTCTCTTTCCAGATCATGTATTTTGCTTTTTAAGCTATTTTCCCAGTTTTCTTCAGCCTTTGTTATTTGTTTTTTAATTCTTTTTTGAGCTCTTCCAGAATCTGAATCCAATTTGCTGAAATTTCTGAGGTTTTACTTAATGTTTCTTGGTCTGCCTATGTTCCATCCCTTCTTTGTTATTTTTCTGAATAGTAGTTTTTTATCATAGTATTTTTTTTCTTCTGTTGTTTACTCATTTTTTTCTTTTTGCCTTCTCTTTGTGGGCTATACACTTTCCCTTCTGGTTATTTGCTGGCTCTCTGAGTTTTAACTTTTCTGCCCTCTTGAGGCTTCTTCTCTTTGCTATTATTGTATTGGATTAGGCCAGTTGAGCTGATCTGCAGAACCGAACGTGCCCTGAGGCCTAAACTTCCCCTGGTAGAAGCCTAAAATAGAGGTGTGGTGGCTGAAGGCTGCAACCAGGCTGCTCTCTCCTCTGCTTCTTTCCCAATTTACCATCTTGTAAGCTATTGTCAGATGCATGAACTTCAGGTAGTTGTGGCAGCAGAGCACTCTGTTCGGGTTGGAGCCCTCACCCTGAAATTCCACCCTCAACCTGTGTCTCAGCATAGTAGATATGGGAGGGAAATCAAAGATTTCCTTCTTTATTTTCCTTATACACAAGAATTCAACCTTCTCTACATATGTTTTAAGTTGAATCAAGCAGGAGGGTCCTGCAGCTATATCGTGTTGGATTTGGTTTTCTATCTCCCTTGAAGTGCCTTGGTTTGAATTGTGTTGAAGGGTATTCACAAAGGAATTGAGTTTTGATATTTCTAAGCTGCAATCTTGACTCTTTCACTCTTGTTTTATACTTTGATGGTGATTAAGATGATAAAGAAGTATCTATTTTATCCATTCTTTTCTTTGAAAGAAAAAAATGCTAATAAAAATTGAAATAATTTTACTTATGTTTCTCTTTGTATCTTCTAAACTTCATCTCTCATCCTTCCTCTTCCTCCCTCCCACAGAACCATCCCATATAAGAAAGAAATGTTTTAAAGTGAAAAAAGAACGAATTCTAGGTCATAGAATCAAAAACTGGACTACCTTTTAAAAAAATTCTTACCAACTTTGAAAATACTGGATAAACAGGATTTAAGTATAAAAGACAAAGAAGCTATAGTTCTTTGTTCAGCTAAAGCACAGAGAAATGTAACAAACTATCAGCTTTAGGAATGAATGGCAAGGAATTCTCATCATTGGCACATACCTGAAACATTCCCCCTCATAGGCCCCCATACTCCAACAGAGCAAATAACCAGACCCATCTCCTTGTGCTCAGATAGTCAATGAGTAATTTTTTTGCTTCTGTTGCAGCTACTATAGCAAAAGCAGATGTTGTTAAAGGCCCTGCTGCTGAAGTCCCTGCTGTCTCTTCCAGTGTACATACCTGCCATCAGCATGAAAACAAGACCTAAGAACATAAAGACATGTAAGAACAGCTATATTGTAGGTGCCCAAGATTACTTGGTAAGGGGAAATGTGGTAGTAATGAATTGTGGGAAATTTAGGTAATATAAAAAGAACAGATATCAATAACAATTCATTTTTTAAAATAAAAATACACTTCTTGGGAAAATTTGAACTTAAAAATTTACTTCAATATTTGCAATAGACATATATATATATGTATATATATATATATATATATATATATATATATAGTGTGTATGTATGTGTGTGTACTGAATCTGTACTGAATCTGTACACTACTATGTACAGAATCCCATGCTAGATTTCAGGAAGAATAATATTTAGAAAAGTTGTAGATTTTTTTTCTTCTCAGAATTTCTTAAGGAGCTTTTAATCACCACCCATAATGAGGAGACTCAGTTTTACAAGTTCAAAGCATAGAGAACAATAGTTCTCAACTATTTCTCAATTATAATTATGTTTAACAAAAATAAATTTTATTTTGTCACAGAATATCAATGTTTATATCTTAGATTTACCAAATGATTGCAATTTGTATGAATTTGAGCAAGGTAGTTTCTCTCTCTCTCTCTCTCTCTCTCTCTCTCTCTCTCTCTCTCTCTCTCTCTCTCTAGGTTAGAAGTTTTCTTATTCATAAATTGAGGAAGGTAGGTTATTATTCCCTTTCAGGCTCTAAGTCCTATAATCTTATGATTTAGGCCTTCTCTACTGTTTTATTTAGCTCTTTTGCTATAGGTTTTCTCTACTATTCACATTCCTTGGTTCCTTTCAGATGATCTATCTTTTAACCTGATCTAGGTAGCTAAATTCCTCTTCTACTAGATGTTCCTATTTCTTTTTCAGGTCTATTTCTCTTCAAATAATCCATTATGAATAACCATTTAACCCCAACTTACTCCTTTCTATAGATATATTATAATGAACGCATTGCCTAATTCATTAACTAGTTTCCTACAATAACATAAATTATGAGAAATCTCTGCTTGTCATACATTTGTATTGTTTATGTATATATAGGCATTTTGTCTATCTTCTATCTACCTATTCACAGATTATCTGATTCCAGATGCACTCCACTACTATGTTCCACAGTTAAAAAACAATCTGAATAGGAATGCTAGAGAAGACAATCATTTTTAACTGACAATAAACTTTAACATCTGTGATCTAACAGTTCTGGAACTGATTTGAGTGGAGTCCAATAAGAGTTGTTTTGCCAAGACATTGATATAATGGGAGAATAAGAAGTTATAATGAAATTTTGAACTTTTTGCCCAGTAAATATTTGTTACTCATTCATGTTTCAGTGTGTGTACAAGACAAAAGAGTTTGGTAAAGATTATTAGATTGAAAAGAGGCTTGTAGAAGTATGGCTCGAGAATTGTTCATTTGCCATAATATTTGAAGTGTTTAGCTCAGATGTGAAATCTAAGGATGAAATTCATGAACCTCTAAGATTACTATTTTGGTAACTGAATTCATAATTTATTAATAGTTATTATACTAGAGAGACTCTATAAGATTGCTTAAACCAAGATAAAATTTGCAAATTGGTGACTTTTCTGGCCTTGTCAAACAAAATGACTTGATCCACTGTTGTAGTTTCCTGTGATGACCCTGAATTTTGAGTTGCATGGGCCAATAAGGGTAGCAATAAAATTTATAACAACATAATTGACATTAAATGTGGCATATGGATGAAATAAAATCAGAGATCGTATCATAAGCACAGACCATATCAGAAGACATTTTTAAAAAACTATCTATCTAAAAGAACATTAGTGTTCATTTTATTCCCTGGTATACTGTGTTCATTCCCTAATGGAAAAGTTGAATTGATAGACTGTCTTTCAGTTCTGGATATTTATGAACTAGCAAAAATGACCTTGTCTAGCAAAGAGAAGGTAATAAAAAAGATTAATAGCTGATAATAATAATTCACGTGGCTCTAGCTCTTTACAAAGTGTTATCCTCACAACAACTCTATAAGGTAAATGATATTTTAATATATCAAAGACCTTTGATTCCGTCCATGGGCTAACACCATCCATTGATGCTGATCACCACACATCAACGATGTAATCTTAGTGAGTGCATTGCTGTTTACAGATGGCAAATAACTTGAGTGAGGCAATTTTGTGATAATCGTTACACGTACCCTGAAATCAGGAAAACCTGGGTTCAGATTCCACTACTGGTAGTAACTGTATGACTCTGGGCACATTACTTCCTCTTTGAGCTTCAGTTTCTTCATTTGTAAAAGAATAAAATAACTTCTGTGGTCTCCTCCTGTATTATACTTATGATCCCATGATCTAAAGCTTAGCAATTGTAACAAGAGGGATAGGAACTTAGGTCTTTCTGACTCCAAATCAAGCACTCTTCCTAATGAGACATGCTGACTCTTGTGATAATAAAACCTCATATAGTCTCTAAAGTTTATAAACCACTTACCTTTTGCATAAGTAGCCACAGAAATAAGTAGTATAAGTATTATTTTTTTCCATTTCATAGATAAGAAAACAGGGTCACCAAGATTGCATAGCTCTGCTACCAGACCTGCTTAGCTAGTAGTAGGCAAAAACCAGCTTTAACGTCTTTTTTCTGATTTTGAAGTACAATGCTAACTCCACTGTCATTATATTTCAGATTTGAGGTAAATATTTATCAAAAATACCCATCATTAGTTAAGAATATTAAAAATTAAATCCACGTTTCTCTTCATACTCACTTTAAGTCCCATATTTCATTTTGTCTTACAACTGTCTTCTGAAACATGTAATTTGTCTTCCGTCATCTCAAATGTCAATAATCCTAGTAAAGTAATGGGTTAAGATCACAGGGGATATTCATTTTAGGAACAGCAGATCCACTGCCAATATTATTATGACTCTAAATAATGTCGTGGCACCAACATGCTGTCTTTATTCTCAGCAATTTACTAATCAAGATTAAATAAAAAGGATTGACTTTCTTGTAAAAGGGAAATGTCAAGATTATGCAAAGAAACCTTAGCTCCCTATGGTGTCCAATCTGCAAATCAAAATCCTCAAAACCTACTTAGCGTCTTGCTGTCTCTGAAATTGTCATTAAGAATTTTTTTGACTTGGAATCCATCAGGAGGTCCTTTTGCTTACAATCCCTTTCATGGTTTAATGGTCTCATAAATGAAAATCAGCTGCTATCTCATCCCAATATCCTGAATTTTAGATAAAAGATAAATTTAAGCACCTGACTAAATTTGTAGTATTAATAGAAGACTTTCTCTCATTTGAGTTTTAATTATGTCCTGTACATGGAGGTTTAAAAAATTAAAGTAAAATTACATCCAAAGTTTTTAATAAGAACTAATAACAATATCTTCAGCTAATTGAGAATGAGCTTATTGTCCTGTTCATGTTCAGCTATGTTTAAATAAATGGATTATAGTCAAATGAAAGACATTTCATTTAATATATGATATAATCAATTAAAATGACTATGTACTCATCTGATGTTTACACTAAAACCAGAGACTTGTTCAGTATTTAAACCTAATGGACTATAGGAATACACATTGAAAGTATTATGCTGTGTTTCTAAAAGATTTTATTTTTATCATATTTATCTTCTTGTCATGAGAATTCTTCTTGCCTCAACAGAAACAGAGCATACACTGTAAATGCATTTTAAATTACACTTGCTACAGAAGTTTAGAAATGCTTTTGAAGCAATTCATTATCTTTCCTGTCCATTTAGTGCTTAACTCTACTTAGATTGTTTACAGGTTTAATTCTGACTTCTCTCAATACTTATGGGTCATTTTTTCCACACGATTAAAATAGCATAATGATGAAATGAACATATTCAATCTAATTGATAGAGTGTATCCTTGCATGATAGCTATAACATTCAGGGTTAAATCTGATGAAGCTTTCCTTCTTTGGGAACTACTTTTGACTGTGTTGGGGAGAAGTTTCCCCAGAAATATAAAGCTTGATTGTAAGTGTGTAATAAATATTTAGAAACTGAAATGCACTGTTGCTTAATTTTATTCACAACTCTAATATATTTTAAAATATGAAATTTATTATATCACTTTTTTCTTCCATAGACGATCAGTGGTTCCTTATTTCTATAGTGCTGTCAGAATAATATTCCTGATTAACAGACACCTCCATACTTGTGTATTTTTGCCTAATATAATATGCAGTCTTCAATTACATTTACTATAACAAATAATTTCTTCAACCCACCCAAGAGATGGTATCCTGGGGTCTCAGATTCCATATCTGTTTCTATCCTTGTGATTTCATACTTGTTTCTATGTACCGATTATCTGAATTTGTTTTAGGCAAAATTGTTACTAATGACTGAGGTATATGGCCCTGGGTTAGTACTGTACTTCTTCCTTGCTTGTGAGAGGAAGAATTGGAGGTATAACCCCTTTAAATAGTTCCCTTCCTAAATGGACTTGTTCAGTCTTGCATCAACAAATAGCCTTTATATCCAACTTCATTTTTCAGTCCAATTTACATGTTAACTTCTACAGACCTGTCACAGAGTACCACGACTATAAGCAAAACAGTAATAGAGCTATCTACATTCCTTCTGCAATTAATGGAGTCAGATTTTGCATTTTCCTTTCAATTATTATTATTTCTTTAAAAGAAAATAAAATGTATACAAACTCTATCAATCAATGATCATATTTAAATAGAAAGAACCTATCCCTATTATCTAATTTATCTAACACACATTCCCTGCCTAAGATGATACCAAGGCATGATATAAGCAAACCTGATGACTCTAGCTTTTTCTATATACTTTATAGTGGATAAATATTCTATATTTATATTTAGAAATGATTTTTAGAAATCTTCTAATCAACATTCCCTTTCTCAGTTGAAGCAGACTTTTTAAAATGAAGTCAAATCTAAACAATTGAACAAATATTAATTTTTCATGGGTTGTCTGAGCTACTTTAATAAAAACAAAAATTCTACCTAAGTTAAATTACTTATTCAATGCCATATCAATCAAAGTACAAAAAATATCCTATAGGACTAGAAAAAATTATAACAAAATTCTTCTGGAAGGACAAAAGATTAAGAACATCAAGGTATTAAGGAAAATAATATGAAGGAAGGTGGTTGAATAGTACTAGATATGAAACTATAATCATCAAAAATCAAAACAATCTGATATTGGCTAAGAAATAGTTTGATAGGTGAATGGAATAGATTAAGGGTAAAAGACTTTAGCAATCTAGTATTTGATAAGCCCAAAGATCCCAGCTTTCATGATAAGAACTTGACATTTCAAACAACTCTGAAGGACTTACAGACAAAGAATGCTATCCAACTCCAGGGAAAGAATGGTTAGAGTTGGAATGCATATCAAAGAGTACTATTTTTTACTTTAGTTTGGGTTTTTATTTGTGGGTTCTGGCTTTATATGATTGTTCTATTAGAAAAAATGAAAAATTTGGGATATGCTTTTCTTAATAATACATGTATAACCCAAGATAAAAATTGCTTACCATGTCCAGGAAGAGGGAGGGAAGGGAAAAAGAGAGACAGTTCAGATCATATAACTTCAGAAAACTTAAGTGTAAAATTATTATCACATGTAATTGTGTGAGAGAAAAATCCCCCTACCCCATTATATGAAGATTAGATTTTAATGTTATTAGTAGTCTTGATATTATATATATGTAATATATAATATAATTATAATTCTAAGATAGCATAAGTTATCATTTTAGCAGGCTTTTGTGAATATTCTGGTCTAAGTATTAGGGTTTTGAATTAAGTAAATAACTGCTTTTGCATAGGTCTTAGTGTCATCCCCACTCTTCAAAACTGCTATAACAGGCACTCTAACTTGTGATCCATTATACATCAGAATGCTTGACCTTTAGTTTAGAACCTGGTACTGCCTGATACCACCCACTCTTATCTTATTCATCCATCTTTATTCCAGGCATATCTGTTCCCCCTTTCCATCAAGTGATTCTTAAATCATTGTCAAATGACTTTATCTACCCATGAGAAGCATTTCCAGATTATTTCAACCAATCCATATCTATTTTTTGTTACCAATCTAGACTATTTTTATAGAAGCTTTTTAATTCTTTGGGGTATAAAAGAAGATCTCACAGTGCTTGGGGTCCTCTGTTCATGACCAGGGGTCCAGCTTTGTTGTGGGACCTGCTCTCCCATAATAAACCTATCTTTCTTTATGTCTTGGATATTTTGCTTATCATTTGTGTGCTTTGTGGTTAGCAAAATTATGCAACAATTGGTAAAATAAAATATCTTCATGAAAATAAAATAAGCAGAAATAATGAAATATTAAGGCAGCTAGGTGGTACAGTGGGTATAGTGCCTGGGCTGAAGAAAAACTCATCTTGAGTTCAAATCTGGTTTCAGACACTTACTAGCTATGTGACCTTAGGCAAGTCACTTAACACTGTGTTGTTTCCAAATTTATAAAATTAACTGCAGAAGGAAATGGAAGACTACTGGGCTGAAACAAGTTGACAACAAAGTGAATTATTTAATGAATAATAATGATTGATTATCCATCCTGAGAAGCCTGGAAAAGCTTTTATTTGTGCTGATAACAAAAAAAAGAAGTATGCTGTCACATGGGGGCATATGTCCAAGTTGTGATATGAGTTGTGTGATATGTTACATTGAATCATTACTACCAGTTTTTGGCAATTCGTATGGGTATACATTCTAGTACTAGAAGATATCTGTAAGGAATTCTTAAAACTTACAAAGTATTTAGCAAAAAAAATCTAGAAATATAAGGATAGGTGATATCTTGTCAATGATGAATTTCATCATTTAAGGAAAGAGATTCAAAAAAGAAAGGTACATTTTTAAGGTGTCTTAAAATGAAATTTAAATTTCTGGACCAGAACTTAAATATATAGGAATAATAGATTACAGGCCCGGGATGAAGTGGTCTTAAATGGGAATTTTTAGAAGATATATAGCACATATAAGGTATATAAGGTCTTACATATCTAATCCAAAGGCTTTAAATTGAAAAGAGAAAGGGCAGGAGAAAATTGCCCAAATGAACTCTCAAAGCTAAGAATATAAATGTAACTATTGTTTGAGATAGATTCCAAAGCTAGAATGTGACTCTGGAGGTTTTTACTTAAATCAAAAGAATAGGACAAATTAATGAGTGAAAAAAGGGTGAAAGAAACCTTATATGTGTATATTAAGTATATGTACTCATGTAAATAATTACAACAACCAAGAGGAAAATATAACAAGAAGAATATTGTTTGATGTTACAGTCTTCCTAGATGAAGTATTATGGGTATTAAGAGATTTCTTTGGAAACCCTATCATAAACCTAGCATAAAAGCCTGATCTAATAGTGATGGAGGGCTCTAAGCACCCAGACTTCTGAATCATCTAACAATTTCTTAACTTGCATTAATGATAATTTTATCCTTCACAAAGTGGGTAAAACAGCTATAGCAATATGAAATTTTAAACTTACTTACCAGGAACATTTTATTTCTGAGGTGGAAATCATGATTATCAGGCATAATTAAAAATCTCATCTAATAGTTTCTCATAATAAAGAAGAATTCATTTCACTTTATTTGGAGAAGTTGTCTTTCTAATATTTCAGAGAGTCCAGAGAAAAGATAGAATTCCAAAGACTAAAATTATACAGAGAAGTTAACTGAGGAGTGCTAAGAAACACTCAAAATGAGAAAAAAAGACAAATACATTAATTCAAGAACCCCAATTCTGAACAAGGAATAAGAAAATATTTTCTAATAAGAATATTTTCATGCCTAGTGAACTAATCAACCAAATTAGATGTTGAGAAAATGTATAGACAAGAGATAGAAACAAGGGCATGTAGCCAAGGCTGAATGCTTGTATGCTGTACATGAAGTCCTATAAAAATAGTGACAGAAGCACTCAAGTCCTGAAATAGCTGAGACTGGTGAAGACTGCTAAGGGTAACAGGAAGGGTTTGTTTTATCTATATTAGGGGAAAGTTAAGTATCAAAAAAGGGATAAAGATTCTGATCCAGATAAATGGATAAATGACAAAAGATGATTTAGAGAATGTAGAACAATTCAATTCTTATTCTGAATTTGTTTCTTCTCACCATAAGAATGATCTTAGGTTAGGAAAGGAGAGGATTAAAATGGCTTAGACATTTGATAAAATATATAGAGTGGGGTAGCTGGGTAGCTCAGTGGATTGAGAGCCAGCCCTAGAGATAGGAGGTCCCCTACCTGTGTGACCCTTGGCAAGTCACTTAACCCTATTTGCCTAGCCCTTATGAATTTTCTGCCTTGGAACTAATACATAGTATTGATTCAAATGGGGAAGGTAAGGGTTTAAAAAATGACATACAGAGATATAGATAAGTGATGTATTTACATACAATTAGATATGGGTATGATATAAAATTAAAAAGATATATAATATGTTATATATATATATAAATTATACCTCTATATGTACAAAGACATTCACACATACATATATGAAGACAGTAACAAAATACTTGTCTATTTGGATTTAGTCATCAGGCCAAACAATTCCAGAGCACTGAAAGATGCTAAGACACAGTCATTGTCTATGTAAAATCATGAAAAACTGAGAGATATAAAAGTCAAGAGAGGTAGATAATATATTTACTATTTTTTCTAAAGACGTCAAGATAATTGAGTCTACAATTTGTAAAGGACTAACCCTAACGTTGATAATGCCTAGTAAAA
Source organism: Gracilinanus agilis (assembly GCF_016433145.1). NCBI lineage: Eukaryota > Metazoa > Chordata > Mammalia > Didelphimorphia > Didelphidae > Gracilinanus > Gracilinanus agilis. The sequence goes on along the minus strand of NC_058130.1, from coordinate 118,002,363 downwards.
ATACTAGAGCCTACTACATTAAAGAAAAGGTCAGTAAATACCTAGTAAATGAAATAATGATCACAAAGTAGCAGGACGTCTTCCTTAAACACTCACATACACACACATACACACACATGCACACACACAAAGAATAGGCTTTGCTAAACTAAATGTTCTTTTAAAAATAAATAAATAAGACTGGTAGATTAAGGAAATATTTTGATAACATTGATGTTGGTAATAAGAGATTTGATCATTTTCTTGTGGACTTGGAGAAATCTGGGTAGATTATAGTAAGTTTGAATGATTCTCAACTAATTGAATGAACAGACCAAAGCAGTAAATGATATGGTAATTACTTTGAAGGAGGCATCTGTGCTCTTTAATAATTTCAGTGACTTCTATAGAGGCATAGAAGGAAGGCTATCAAATTAGCAGATGATAAAAATTGAGAATGGATAGGTAACCCCATAAATCTTCCCTTTAAATTTCATTACTTTTTTTTTTATCCCAGGCATTATGCTTAACACTTCTATTCAAAGAAAAAGTATAAACTACCTTAATTAAGACATAATATTTAATTTCCTAGCTTTGTGACCCTGGGCTAGTCACCCATTACCCATTGCCTAAACATTACTGCTCTTCTTTCAAATTAATATGCAGTATTAATTCTAGTAAGGAAGTAAAGAATATTTCTTAAAAATATATAATATGTTTAACCACGACAATGATAATTCCACCATGATTTGTCCTATTTAGAACATAAGGATATTTTTGGAACAAGCTCTGGGCTCTGGAAGACAAGTTATATGAATTACATAGATAAAAAAGAGAAGTATCCAGAGAAAGACAACTAGGATGGTTAAGATCTTGATTCTCTCAAATCACTAATACACTACTGGTGGAGTTGTGAATTGATCCAACCATTCTGGAAGTCAATTTGGAATTATTCCCAAAGGACTTTAAAAGAATGTATAGCGATTGATCCAGCAGTACCACTTTGTACCCCCAAAAGGATAATAAGGAAAATACTTGTACAAAAATATTCATAGCCATGCTTTTTGTCATGGCAAAAATTTGGAAAATGAGGAGGTGTCCTTCACTTGGGGAATGGATGAACAAATCATGATATATGATGGTGATGGGATACTACTGTGCAATAAGGAATGATAAACTGCTTAATTTTCATAGGAGCTTGAAAGCCATCCAAAAACTGATGTCGAACTAAATGAGCAGAACCAGGAGAACACTGTACACAGAAACTGACATATTACGGGAGGATCATATGTAATCAACTTTGCTACTACTAGCAAAACAATGATACAGGACAGTCCCAAGGGACTTATGAGAAAGAATACTTTCCACATCAAGAGAAAGAATTGTTGGTATAGAAACACAAAAGGAGAACATTTGATTTATCATGTGTTTCTGGGGTATAAGATGTGGAGTTTGGTTTTTAAAGATTATTTCATTACAAAAATGAATAATATGGGAATAGGTATTGAGTGATAATACATGTAAAATCTAATGGAATTGCCTGTTGGCTCTAGGAGGGGGGAGGGAAAAGGGGAAGGAAAGAACATAAAACATAAACATGGAAAAAAATTTGAATTTAAAAAATTAAAAAAGAATTCATCAAATTTGCTCAAATAATCTGGCACTGTTTAGTTTTTAAAAATATAAAAATAAGGACTTCTGGGTATAGATGGAGGGAGAGTAAAAAGCAGCTCTTAACCTCTCCTAACCAAAACAAATAGGACTCCTCAAGGGGACATAAAAACAAATCCAGATGAAAGGAGGGACCCCACAACAGGGCGCATTGTGGAAGGTACGTGGAATCGGGGCATTTCCATGCTATAAAGGGGTGAAACAGCTCTCGCTAAATCGTGGGCTGAACAAACCTCCCCACCCCACACACACACACACCACCTATAGTGCCAAGGCCAGCTGAAAAGAAGTAGAGCAAGTTTGGGGCACCCAGTGAGTCATTGGCAGCTCCAGGGCCTGCTCCTGAGAGCAGCAAGACTTAGGACCCCAAAAGGCTAAAGAATGAGTGTGGACTTTGAGTGCTGACACTGAGTGCAGGCTCTGATGGAGGCGGATGCAGGTGGGAGCAAAGGCTTTGAAACTTTGAGTGGGGAACCAGTGAAGACAGGTATATGACTGTGGAAGCAGTGCCCTGAGACTTGTAAAGGAGGCTCTGGCAGAGGATCAAGCAAGGGGGACCACCAGGAGGATTGACCTTGAGAATAACCAGACCTGAGACCTCAGGAGCCTAAAGAGCGCAGTTAGACCCTGAGTATGAGGATAAAGCTGAGAAAGGGCTGGGCTTAAAATGGCAACCCAGAATCAGAAAGCGCAAAAGAGAAAGATTAACAACAAGAGGAATAAATCTTTAACACTCGATAACTTTTACACAGAGAAAATCCAGACAACAGAGCAAACAGAAGAGGAGAACAAATAAGCAACCACGTCCGGACCCTCCCAAAATCATGAAAACTGGTCACAAGCTCTGGAAGAGTTCAAATCTGAGATGACAAGAAAGTTGGAAAAGAATTGGCTAGAGAAATTTGAAATAGCTCAAAAGGAAATCAGGCAAGAAAATAACAGTTTAAAAGGCAGAATTTTGCAATTGGAAAGTGAGGCACAGAAATCAAATGAACTAATAAGCAAATTGAACACCAGAAATGACCAGATTGAAAAGGAAAACCAAAAGATTATGGCTGAAAACCAGTCCCTAAAGGCTAGAATTGAGCAATTAGAAGCCAATGATCTCTCAAGACAGCAAGAACAAATAAAACAAAGTCAAAAGACTGATAAAATAGAAGGAAACATAAAATATCTCAATGAGAAAGTGACAGACCAAGAAAACTGTAGAGTTAAATCAATTGTATAAAAAATCAAGCCATTCCCCATTGATAAATGGGCAAGAGACATGAATAGTCAATTTTCAGGTAAAGAAATCAAAAGTATCAATAAGCACATGAAAAAGTGTTCTAAATCTCTAATAATTAGAGAAAGGCAAATCAAAACAACTCTGAGGTATCACCTCACACCTAGCAGATTGGCTAAAATGAAAGAAGGGGAGAGTAATGAATGCTGGAGGGGATGTGGCAAAATTGGGACATTAATGCATTGCTGGTGGAGCTGTGAACTGATCCAACCATTCTGGATGTCAATTTGGAACTATGCTCAAAGAGCTATAAAATAATGCCTGCCCTTTGATCCAGTCATACCATTGTTGGTTTTGTACCCCAAAGAGATAAGAGATCATAGATAAACAGACTTGTACGAAAATATTTATAGTTATGCTTTTTGTGGTGGCAAAAAACTGGAAAAAGAGGGTATGTCCTTCAAATGGGGAATGGCTGAATAAATTGTGGTATATACTGGTGATGGAATTCTATTGTGCTAAAAGGAATAATAAACTGGAGGAATCCCATGTGAACTGGAAAGAACTCAAGGAATTGATGCATAGCAAAAGGAGCAGAGCCAGAAGAACACTGTACACAGAGACTGATATACTATGGTAAAATGGAATGTAATGGACCTCTGTACCAGCAGCAATGCAATGACACAGGACAGTTCTGAGAGATTTATGGTAAAGAACACTACCCACATTCAGAGGAAGAACTGCAGGAGAGGAAACATAAAAGAAAAACAACTGCTTGAACACATGGGTTGAAGTGGACATGATTGGGAATGTTGACTCGAAACTACCACACCAATGCAACTAACAACAATTTGTTAATAGGTCTTGATCAATGACACATGTTAAACCAGTGAAAATGTGCATTGGGCATGGGTGGAGGGAGTGAAGGGGGGTGAAGGGTAAAGTAGGAGCATGAATCATGTAACCATGTTAAAAATGAATTTCATAAATGATTAAAAAATATAAAAATAAGATACTTATTAAAAATATTTTAAGGTCTACCACATGGGAGAGGGAGGAAAATGCTTGATTCCAGAAGACAGAACTAAGAAAAATGTATTGAAAATTTTGAAGGAATATATTTAATTTTAATATTAGCAAAAACATGCAAAAATTAAATCATGAAAAAATTAAAATAGATTATTTTTGAAGGTGACACAAACCCGGTTACTAGATGTTTTCAAAAACTTTGATATATTATAACATTGATATATATAGAGAAGGTTGAATTTACATACAGATTTGAGTGGATGCCTTCTGATGTCCCTTTCAAATTAGAGATTCTGTAATTCTGTCATTCAAATAATATTTATTAAAAATTTTAACAGGATTTAAGAATATACTAAAAGAATATAACAAAAACCAAATGCATATGATAATTATATAAAGAACAAACCCCTAAAAACAAATATTTCAAAGATAAAGATGCTTTAAATATTAATTTCTTACCAATTTAAACTTCTTTTTAAATAATTTATAGAGTTTATTCAATTCAACAAAAAGCTTTTATGCCTACTACATCTTAGTACAGAGCATGTTTAAATACATACAAATTATATCACTGAGGATCAATTTAATTTATAAGAAAATAAATCAAAATGCAAATATGAGAATATATTCAGAAAATGATCAAATAAGACATTATTTAATATTAGACACTTATTGTACAATGCATTAGTTAGTATTTCGCAAACTTATGAGCTCAAAATTTGGAAAAGACTATAGCACAACCATCAAATCCAGTCCCCTTCTCTTAACAATGTGACCAAGCGGATGATGGAGACTTAGAAGCAGCAAGGCTATAGATGTCTATAAATCCTTCTTCACCAATCAAGCACAAAGAGCTTCGAGGGGACAGAAAACAAAATCTGACAACAGATCAGAGCTGGGGGATCCTCCTGCTAAACACAACTTAAAAGGTATGTGGAAAAAAAAAGCCTGAATTCTTGAACTGTTGGGCTTGAGGGGAAAGGGAAAAGGAAGATTCCAGGTCCCCTCCCACACCTAATCTGCCAAGTCTCAAGCAGATCCTGGAATCTCTGGGTGGGCAAGGGCACCAATCCAAAGTCAGTGCTTCACTAGCACATCTGTGGCACACTCAAGGCTTTGATCACAGATGACAGGAAGACAGCTGGGGAAGTGCAGAAAGAGAGGCCAAACACTCCATCTAGGGCTGTTCCTCCCCTTTCTCAAGGTTTTAGCCTCCGGGCAAATTGACCTCTACAGATCAACTCCACTCTGATTTAATCTTATCAATATGGCAGATAAGAAGTCTTCAGAGGGCAGGGAAGCCCCAATACCTTCCCCCATAAACTGCAGTGAAAGTAGCTAAAATCACATCTTTAGCTTTTATTACCAGCTATGGAAGATCTGGCATCAGGGCACACTAACCTCTTTAGTCAATAGAGGAGAGAAGAAGACCTTACAGGACTGAATAGCCCAAACCTACAGATTCAATAAATAATTAGACAACCAAGATTGCAACCAATTACAGGGGAGAAAGAAGGATAAATCATGAGTAAACAACAGAAAAATAAAAAATTACAATTGACAGTTTCTATCCAGGAAATGAACAAAGATGAAATGGATTAAAGGAGGACCAGGAAACAACAAGCAAAAACATGAACTAAAACAAGAAAATTGTATCTTGAAAGCCAAAATTGACCAGCTTGAAAATGAGGCAAAAAAAGTGAAAGATGACCTACAAAGAAAATCAGACCAATAGGAGACGGATGACCAAAAAACCAGGCATGAAATTCCGTTTAAAAATTAGAATTAAACAACTAGAAGCAAATGAATTCACAAGTCAGCAAGAATATTAAAAAAAAATCAAAAGAATGAAAAATTTGAGGAAAATATGAAACACTTCATTGCCAAAACCTCAGATCTGGAAAACAGATTACAGAGAGACAAGTTAAGAACTATTAGACTACCAGAACACTATAACAAAAGAAAAAGCCTGAACATCATCATACAGGAAATTATCCAAGAAAACTGCCCTGGCATCTTCAAAGAAGAGGGAAAAGTGGAAATTGAAACAATCCACAGATCACTTGCTACATTTAATCCACAACTGACAACTCCCAGGAATATTATAGCCACATTCAAGAACTACCAGACCAGTGAAAAAATATTACAAGTTGCTAAAGAGAAGTCACAGTTAGAATAACACAGGATCTGGCTGCTCTGCAATCAAGGACCAGAAGGCATGGAATATAATATTCCAGAATGCAAGGAAACTGAGTCTACAACCAAGAATCAACTACCCAGCAAAACTGACTATATTCTTGCAGAGGAAAGTATGGTCATTTAATTAAATTAAAGACTTCCAAGCATTCATAAAGAAAAAAAAACTGGACTTAAACAGAAAATTTGATGTCCAAACACTGAACTCAAGAGAATCACCAAAAGGTAATTAAGAGAGAGAAAAAAAAAACAACAAAAAACAAAAAAAAAATTTAAAGAACCCAATAAGTTTAAATGATTTGTATCCCTATAAGAAAAGATGATATTGGTAACTTTTAAAAATTGTTGTCCCCATTCCTGGTTAAGATGGCAGCAGTGTAAAAAGCAGCTGCTTAACCTCTCCTAACTGAAACATATAGGACTCCACAAGAAGACATAAAAACAAATCCAGATGAACAAAGGGACAACATAACAGGGAGCAGCATTGGAGGTATGAGGAATTGGGGCATTTCCATGCTATAAAGGGGTGAAACAGCTCTCAGTAAAACGCGAGGTGATCGACCCCCTCCCCCACCCCACACCACCTACAGTGCCAAAGCTAGTGAGAAAGAGTTAGAGCAATTTTGGCCATGCATTAAGTCCTTGGCAGCTACCTGGGGTCACCAGGGCCTGTCCCTAAAAGCAGCAAGGCATAAGACCCCAAGAGGCTAAAGAAAGCACGGACTTTGAACACAGACCCTGAGCTCAGGCATGAGCGCGAACGTAAACACAAGGGCAGACATGGATCCTGAGTGCAGGCAAGGGCATGGATCATGAGCGTAGGTGCGGACCTTGAGTGGGGACCCAATGCAGAGGGGTGCAAAATTGGGACATTAATGTATTGCTGGTGGAGTTGTGAACTGATCCAACCATTCTCGCTGGCAATTTGGAACTATGCTCAAAGGGCTATAAAAGAATGCCTGCCCTTTGATCCAGCCATAGCATTGTTGGGTTTGTACCTCAAAGAGATCATAGATAAACAGACTTGTATGAAAATATTTATAGCTGGTCTTCTTGCGGTGGCAAAAAACTGGAAAATGAGGGTATGTACTTCAATTGGGGAATAGCTGAAAAAATTGTGGTATATGCTGGTGATGGAATACTGTTGTGCTCAAAGGAATAATAAACTCAAGGAATTCCATGTGAACTGGAAAGACCTCCAGGAATTGATGCAGAACGAAAGGAGCAGAGCCAGAAGAACATTTTACACAGAGACCAATACACTGTGGTAAAATAGAATGTAATGGACTTCTGTTCTAGCAGCAATGCAATGATCCAGGACAATTCTGAGGGACTTATGGAAAAGAACCCTACCCATATTCAGAGGAAGAATTACAGGAGTGGAAACAGAAGACATACAACTGCTTGAACATATGGGTTGAGGTGGACATGATTGGGGATGTAGACTTGAAACTACCACACCAATGCAACTACTAAAAGTTTGGAAATAGGTCTTGATCAATGACAAAAGTTAAAACCAGTGGAAATACACATCAGCCATGGGAGGAGAGGGTAGCTGGGGGTGGGGGGGAGGAAAGCAAGAGCATGAATTATGTAACCATGTTAACTTTTCTAAAAAATAAATATTAATAAATATTAAAAAAAACCTATGGGATACAGCCAAAGCAGTTCTAAGGGGTAAATTTGTATTTCTGTGTGCCTGTAGCAACAAATTCAAGAGGGAGGAGATCAGTGAATTGGACTTGAAACCTAAAAGTTTAGAAAAATAACAAATTTAAAATCCCCAGAAAAAACTAAGTTGGAAATCATAAAAATCAAAAAAGAAATTTAAAAAATTGAAAGTAAAAGAACTATTGAACTAATAAATAAGACTAGAAGCTGGTACTTTGAAAAAACAAATAAAATAGATAAAGTACTAGTTGATGTAATAAAAGAAAAGAAAATTGGGAACAAAATTAACAATATCAAAGAAAAGGGTAATCTAACATATAATGAAGAAGAAATTAAAGTAATTATTAAGAACTACTTTGCCCAATTATATGGTAATAAATATGACAATCTAGGTGAAATGGGTGAATATTTACAAAAAATAAACTGCTTACATTAACAAAAGAGGAAATAGAATACATAAATAATCCCATCTCAGAAAAAAGAAATTGAACAAGCCATCAAGGAACCTCCTAAGAAAAAATCCCCAGGGCCAGATAGATTCACAAATGAATTCTTTCAAACATTTAAAGAACAACTAAACCGAATTCTATAAAAAATATTTAACTATCAACAATTTGGAAATAGGTCTTGATCTATGACATATGTTAAAACCAGTGGAAGTACACATCAGCCAAGGGGGGGGACCTTGGGGGTGAAGGGGAAAGTAAAAGCATGAATTATGTAACCATGTTAACTTTTCTAAAAAGTAAATATTAATAAATGTTTAAAAAATTGTTATCACCATTAAGGTAGCTAGAAGAAATGTACTTAGAGGGAACAGTGACAAACTGTATAGGACAGTGATGGGCAAACTACAGCCTGAGGGCCAGATGCGGCCCCCAAAATGTTCTATCTGGTCCTGTGATATTATTTCTAATCTGATGAATACAATGAGTAGGATACAATACAATAAAACTTCTAAAGAGTTACCCTAGAAACAGACTGACAGATCAGCATTTCCTTTCCTTTGTCCCCTTCTTTAAAATGTTTGCCCATCACTGGTCTAGGATGAAATGTCAAGATATATATATATATAGTAATGCAAAAATGTAACATAGGTTTTTGGCCTTGCATGAGTCAACTGTAAACAGCCCTGGCAGTTAAGTCTTTGAATGTTCACAAAAGTTCAGTTGGAACCTGAGGTTTGAGGAGAGCTGAAGTTCCAACTGGGGCTCTGCTTTGGCTTTTGGTTTGGCTTGGCCTGTGCTTTTGTCTCTAGACAATTTGAACCTAGCTGATTTCTCTGGGCATCTCCCTGACCTCTCCTTATTATACCCTTGTTATCTTCCCTGGAATTCCCTTTGGGCTCTGGATGGAAGGGTGGTTTTGGGTTTGATTTAGACATTGTGGGTTTTAGTTTTCTGTAGGCAAGTAGGACATCCTTAAATAAAGGAATCCCTCATTTTATTGATCTAGTAAATACTTTACTTTAAGGCAGCCAAATCTTCCTGACTGAGAGCAGGCTCTCTCTCAGTCTAACCCTCGTGTGACCCTTCCCCCACCTTTAGCTTTTTCCTTAGTGGCTGTTAAAAACCCTAAACCCCTCTCTCCTTCTGAATAACCCTGGTATTAATAAATCCCTTTGTTACCTACTCAAATCCTCTGGTGAATCATGGTGTCAAAGATTAAGGTAAGGGTTGAAGAGGGAAGGAATTTTTTGCTTTTATTTCTTGAGGGAAATTGCAGGCATCCATCTTGGCAGGATGTCCTTACCTGAGACTTCCTCCTGACATCAGTTTCACTGACAGGGAGGAGCCCTTTGACTCTTCCCTCAGGGGACTTTAGAAAATAACAAAAGAAGCCCTCAAGGCAGGTTTAAATTTTTCTGACTGGCCCAACACCTTTGTTTTTATAGAGATACCCTTCCTTGCCTTGAAGGGTTCAACCTATCTCCCCCAGTACCCTCTGTCTCTACCCTCAGTGTCTAGCCTGTTTTAAGCTGACTCTCCTGAATACCCCATCTATTCTCTTACCATACAATATACCACCTCATTCATTCCTTCCCTACATTTAGCCATCCCCTTCATTCCTCCTCCTAAAACCTACCTCATCTTTATCCCTCCTTTTAACCACAAGATTATAGATTTACCTCATTTCTCTATAAAAATATATATCTTGACATTTCATCTTATACCAGTGATGGACAAACTTTTTAAAGTTTAAATGTATGAATATATATAAAACTAAAAGTAAAAAAAATAAAAGAGGATGATATTATGAGAAATGGGAAAAGAGACAAAACGGAATAATTTATATTCCATAAAGAACATGGTGGGAGCAGGAGAGAGGACTAATACACTGGAAGGGTAAAGAGGTTTGAGACAAGAAATACTTTATTCTTTCATGCATTGAAATTAACTCAAGGAGGGAAGAACAATCAGATCCATTGGGGCAGAGAATTGGTTCTTGCCCAATAGAGAAGTAGAAGAGTTACAAATGGACTGGTAGTAAGGGAAGCAATAGTAGGGAGGTAGAGTGTGGAGGTAGCTTAAAAAGACCATTAAGAAAAATAAGAGTGGAATAAGAAGGGAGGGAGGTAGAAAGGGAAGTAAAATAAGGGAGAGAACTAAGGGGGACTGATTAAAAACAAAACACTGGTGTAGAATGAAAAAATGAAAGAAGAAAAGGCAAAACAAGGAGAAGGAATCGAAGTGTTAGGGAATACACAGTTGATAATAAACTCTCAATGTAAATGGGATGAACTCACCCATAAAATGGAAGCAAATAGAAGAGTGGATTAGAAACCAAAATCCTATCTTACCTTGTCTACAAGAAAAGCACATTAGGTAGGTAGACATACATAAGGTAAACATAAAAGGCTTGAGCAAAATCTATTGGGCTTCAACTGAAAAAAAGAATGCAGGACTTGAAATCATGATATCTGGCAAAGCCAAAGTAAAACTAGATCTTGTTAACAGAGATAGGGAAGGCAATTACATCCTGATAAAAGGAAGTATAGACAATGAAGAAATAGTAGCACTCAACATGTATGCACCAAATTGTATAGCATCCAGATTTCTAAAGGAGAAAATGGCAGAGCTCAAGGACAAAAGAGATAGTATAACTATACCAGTAGGAAACCTAAACCTTCCCCTATCAGATCTAGATAAATCAAACCAAAAAATAAACAAGAAAGTGATGAGAGGAGAATGAAATCCTAGAAAAATTAGAGTTAATAGATATGTGGAGAAAAAGAAATAGGGACAAAAAGGAATACACCTTCTTTTCAGCAGCACATGGTACATTCACAAAGATTGTCCAAGTACTAGGATATAGAAACATGGCAAACAAATGCAAAAGATCAGAAATAATAAATACAACTTTTTCAGATCATAATGCAATAAAAATATTAATTATTTAGGGTACATGGATAGGCAAATAAAAAATTAATTGGAAATTAAATAATATCATTCTCTAAAATCACTTAATTAAAGAACAAATCATAGAAACAATTAATAATTTTAAAGAAGAGAATGACTATGATAAGACATCCTAATAAATTATGTGGGATGCAGCCAAAGCAGTATTCAGGGGTAAATTTTTATCCTTGAGGGCATATATTAACCAATTAGGGAGGGCACAGATCAATGAATTCAGCATACAAATCAAAAAACTAGAAAGAAAACAAATTAAAAATCCTTAGATGAAAACTAAATTAGAGATCATACAAATGAAAGGAGAAATTAATGAAATCGAAAGTAAAAGAACTATTGAATTAATAAATAAGACTAGAAGCTGGTACTTTGAAAAAACAAATAAAATGGACAAATTACTGGTAAATCTAATAAAAAATTAAAGAAGAAAACCAAATTATCAGTATCAAAGATGAAAAGTGAAACCTCACCTCTAATGAAGAGGAAATCAAGGCAATAATTAAAAACCATTTTGCCAATTATATGGCAATAAATATAGCAATTGAGGTGATATAGATGAATATTTACAAAAATATAAATTGCCTAGATTAACAGCAGAAGAAATAGAATACTTAAATAATCCCATATCAGAAAAAGAAATTGAACAAAACTTCAAAAAACTCCCTAAGAAAATATCCTCAGGACCAGATGCATTCACAAGTGAATTCCATCAAACTTTCAAAGAACAACTAATCCCAATGCTATAAAAACTATTTGACTTATTAACCAAAGAAGGAATTCTACCAAATTCCTTTAATGACACGAATATGGTGCTGATCCCAAAACCAGGTAGATAAAAAAATGGAGAAAGAAAATTATAAATTATAGAATAATCTTCTTAATGAACATAGATGCAAAAATCTTAAATTGAGTAATAATAAAAAGACTACAAGTGGTTATAAGGGTTATTCATTATGATCAGGTGAGATTTAAACCAGGAATGCAAGGATGGTTCAATATTAGGAAAACCATTTACATAATTGACCTTATCACCAAGCAAACCAACAAAAAACACATGATTATCTCAACAGATGCAGAAAAAACTTTTGACAAAATACAACACCATTCCTATTGAAAACACTAGAAAGTATGGGAATAGAAGCGCCTTTCCTAAAAATAATGAACAGTATATATCTAAAACCATCAACAAACATAATCTGCAATTGGGATAAATTAGAAGCCTTCCCAATAAGATCAGGAGTGAAACAAGGATGTCCTTTATCACCTCTATTAATAACCTTGTACTAGAAACACTAGCAGTAGCAATTAGAGAAGAAAAGGAAATTGAAGATATTAAAATAGGCAAGAAGTAGACCAAGCTTTCACTCTTTGCAAATGATATGATGGTCTATTTTTAAAATCCTAGAGAATAAACTAAAATGCTAGTGGAAATAACAACTTTAGCAATGTTGCAGGGTACAAAATAAATGCACATAAATCATCAGTATTTCTATACATTTCCAAAAAAAAACTCAGCAGCAAGAGTTAGAAAGAGAAATGAGAATTAAAATCACCCTAGACAATATCAAATACTTAGGAATCTATCTTCCAAGACATACAAAGGAATTATAAGAACACAATTACAAAACACTTTCCACACAATTAAAACTTGTTCTAAACATTTGGAAAATCATTGATTGCTCATGGGTAGGACAAGCTAACATTAAAAAAGTGACAATCCTACTCAAAATAATTTACTTATTAAGTGCCATACCTATCAAACTACCAAGAAACTATTTTACTAAATTAGAAAAAAAACTATAATAAAGTTCATTTGGAAGAACAAAAGATCAAGAATATCTAGAGAAATATTGAAAAAAATGTGAAGGAAGGTGGTCTAGCAGTACCAGATCTTAAACTATGCTATAAAACAGTGATCATCAAAACAGTATGGTACTGACTGAGAGAGAGAAGGGAGGATCAATGGAATAGACTTGGGGTAAATGACATCAGTAAGACAGTGTATGATTAACCCAAAGAGCTTAGCTTTTGGGACAAAAAATCCACAATTTGACAACAAGTGCTGGGAAAATTGATAAACAGTATGGGAGAGATTGGGTTTAGATCAACATCTCACACCCTACACCAAGATAAACTCAGAATGGGTGAATGGCATGAATGTATCGAAGGCAAATATAAATAATTTAGGCAAACACAGAATAGTATACTTGTCAGATATTTGGAAAAGGAAAGATTTCAAGACCAAGCAAGAGTTAGTAAAAATTAAAAAATGTAAAACAAATCATTTTGATTACATTAAATTTAAAAACTTTTGTACAAACAAAAATAATTCAACCAAAATTAGAAGGAAATCAACAAATTGGGGAGAAATCTTTATAATAAAAAACTCTGACAAAGGTCTAATTACTCAATTATATAAGGAACTATATCAATTTTTCAAAAAATTCAAGCCATTCCCCAATTGATAAATGAGCAAGAGACATGAATAGGCAATTTTCAGATAAATAAATCAAAACTATTAAAGCTAGTGAAAACGTGTTTTAAATCTCATATAATTAGAGAAATGCAAATCAAAACACTTCTGAGGTACCACCTCACACCTAGCAGATTAGCTAACATGACTTCAATGGAATGTAATAAATGCTCGAGGGGATGTGGCAAAATTGAGACACTGATACATTGGTGATAGATTTGTGAATTGATCCAACCATTCTGGATGGCAATTTGGAACTATGCCCAAAGGGCACTAAAAGTCTGTCTTCCCTTTGATCTAGCCATACCACTGCTAGGGTTGTGCCCCAAAGAGATCATAGGTGAAAAGACATGTGCAAAAAAATTTATAGCTGCATTCTTTGTAGTGGCAAAAAACTGGAATACGAGGGTATGCCCTTTAGTTGGGGAATGGCTGAACAAATTGTGGCTTATGCTGTTGATGGAATACTATTGTGCTCAAAGAAATAATAAACTGGAGGAATTCCATGTGAACTGTAAAGAGCTCCAGGAATTGATGCAGAGTGAAAAAAGCAGAACCAGGAGTACATTATACACAGAGGCTGATACACTGCGGTAAAATTGAATGTAATGGTCCTCTCTACTAGCAGCAATGCTAAGATCTAGAACAGTTCTGAAGGACTTATGAGAAAGAATGCTATCCACTATTCTACTTCTACATTCAAAGGAAGAACTATGGGAGTAGAAAAACAGAAGAAAAACAACTGCTTGATCACATAGGTTGATGGGGATGTGATTGGGGATATAGACTCTAAATGATCACTCTAGTGCAAATATTAATAATATGGAAATAGGTCTTGATTTATGACATATGTAAAACCGAGAGGAATTGAGCAGTGGCTGTGGGAATGGAGTGGTAGGAGGGGAGAGAAGGAATAGTAATCATGTAACCTTGGAAACATTTTCAAAAAAATTTAAAAAGAATTAAAAAAACAAAACAATAACCAATGTGGCCCAGAGGGAAAAAATTCATACCCACACAGTTGTTGAGAGAAAAATATGAATTAGAACTCAATTCTCTTAAGTTCTCACTCCACATTTTGCAACCATGGAAACACATGTGTGCAAACACACACACACAAGCACACACACATACGCGCGTGCACACCTCGGTAAAAGGATAGAGGTGCCAGTATCTTTTTTAGGTGAAAATTAAAGTGTTTCTAATCTATACTTGACAAAATGAGGAATTGTGTTGAAGATATGTTTTTTACTTATTTGAATGAAATTATAATCATGGACTTCTATGTCAGTATTCAGAATACAATATCATTTTTAAGAATGTGTTTTGCATTACTCTCTTATTTTTTATTTTTGTTGAAATGTTTTATTTATCAATTTAAATTATAACTCCATCATGAAATAATAGAAATATTATTATGATTTTAATAGTACAGGGAAGTAGCATAATGTGGTCACTAGAGAACTGGACTTTGAGCTAGAAGACCAGTCTGACATTAGTTGTCCCATCCTGGGCAAATCACTTACCTTTTGAGGGAGTCTAAGTCTTTCTACAAGACTATGTTTTGCAACATTGTGAGTAAAATAAAAAACTGCACATACTCTCTGATTCTTTAACTTCTCAAATCTCTCCCAAATGGGAATAATTCACAAAAGATAAAATATTTTCTGCTGTTTCCATCTTGTAAGAACCAAGAAACCTAAGGAGATTAAAACAATAAAAATAATGAACTAACATACATAAAAATAATACTTAACACTTAATTCGAATTCATCTTTGAACACTTTCTAATGGTATGACCCTTGACAACCACCTAAACATTGCTGAATTAGTTTCCTGAACTGTAAAATAAAATTATTATATCATTTATTTCACATGGCTCTTGTGATGATCAGTAAATAAATAAGGATTTATTAAGCATCTGCTATATTTCATACACAATGCTAAAAATTGAGACTATATTTAGATAGTGCATGACAAATAGTCGCCACTTAATAAATGCTTATTCCCTTCCTTGGGGGCAGGGTACTAGAGCATATGGATCCACCAGGCCTCCCTGAACAAAGGGCCTTGTGTCCGGCAAGGGTCAATTCTATTCCCACCTCAGAAGTCATCTGGGACATAAACTGAGACAATTGAATTGTGAGTTGTCTAATGTGGGAGGACACTGACAAAGTTTTTAAAATCACAAGAAAAATGTCTCCTCACAGAAGATACCTTTTGTCTGCTTCCCCTGAATTCCAGTCCTTTTTATGTATTGTCATTCCATTTGGCTGTAAGTTCCTTGAGGTGAGGGATCATCTTTCTTTTTCTTCTTTGAATCCTCATCATTTGCTACAATGTTTAGCATGTCGTAAACACTTAAATATTTATTGAAAAGAGAAGTATCTTTATATATACACACATATACATCCTCACACAAGATATAAATGTGTGTATATTTAATAATCTGTTTACAATGGCACATGGACTCATTGGGGGAAAACTTTGTTTTTGGTCTTTGTTGTTCCTACAAGAAATCCCCTATTGAACCAAAATACTTTGTTTCACTGTGTCTAATTTAATGCTGAAGCTTTGTAGTCTTGCTTATTATGCATGATTGTGTGCTTAAATATTGATATCTTATTGCTGTGTACATTGTGATTAAGATTTAATCTAAAATAAGCAAAATGAATGTTTAATCTTTGAAGCATTGGTGCAAAGTTTTAGAAACAAAAGTTTATGACAAATTTTTTTTTCTAATGACTGAAACCCAGAACTGGTGACAAAGATATTGATAATATCCTTAGGAAACTGAGAATATTTAAAGGGGAGGAATGTAATATATTTATTAAACATTATAATACATTGTTGGTAAGATCAATTTCTACTAGGGCTTTCCCTCCTCAATATGGGTTAGGATAGATTTGTTGTTGTTATTTGTATGTTTTGTTTTATTTTAATTTTTTTCTTTAAAGTTAATAAACTATTTCCCAGGTTTTTGGTTGCCTTTTGACTGTACCTCTGAACACAGTTTCCTGGTATCATTTGGCCATTTTGTCAATGTCTTCCTGGTAACCTAAGAGAATAAAAAAACCCACTAAAATCATGTTAGATGGCTTAAGACTTGACCATCATCCTAAGGTCAATATTCAAGATACTCTACACTGCTGCCCAGTAGCATTTCCATATGGTTTGCATTTACTCAATATGTAAGTGGTTATATCTTTATTGCTTATGCTTTCTCTGCTATGGATAACTAATCCTCCTTTTGATAACTGTTAAATGATACAAAAATGTTTCATTTTCTCTCAAAGTGAAGCCAGACCTAAAAATTTGTTGACCTGAACCAAGATAGCTCATAACACTTAGTGCAGTTGATAATTGACTTGAAATGGCCTCATAATGCTTGAGGTGGTAGAAGTGCACTCAAATTATAGGCAATGGAATAATCTTATGACCATATGCAATACAATGGCATCCTGTGACAAAAGCACTTCTGGTGGGGTATGAGGAGTCCTCTCAGAAGAAGAGAAAATAGGATCTTCTTTATACAGAACAATTAAATAAATAAGTGCTAAGTGAGGGTGACATGGAGGGTAAGGAAAATTACAAGAATCATTCATATTTTGATAGCAAGGAACTAGAAAGAAAGAGTGGCTGAACAAGTACTGAACATGAATTTAACACAGTATTGGTGACTTTGTGTAAATAATTATTTTGAATACAAAGAATTATGAGAAGACTTACCTGAATCAATGACACAAAGTAAATGAAACAGAACCAGAAGTAATATACTTAATGAAAAGGCAAGATAAACTCAGAATGCGTGAATGACTTGAATATAAAGAAGGAAACTATAAGTAAATTAGTTGAACCCAGAATAGTATATCTGTCAGATCATTGGGAAAGGAAAGATTTCAGGAATAAACAGAGTTAGAAAAAATTACAAAATGTAAAATAAATAATTTTGATTACATTAAATAAAAAAATTAATTTAATTTAAAAAGTTGTGTACAAACACATCCAATGCAATCAAAATTAAAATGGAAGCAACAAATTGGGGAAAAAATCTTTATAACAAAAACCTCTGACAAAGGACTAATTACTCAAATTTATAAGGAGCTAAATCAATTGTACAAAAACTCAAGCCATTACCCAATTGATAAATGGGCAAGGGTCATGAATAGGCAATTTTCAGATAAAGAAATCACAACTATCAATAAGCATCTGAGAAAGTGTTCTAAATCTCTAATAAGTAGAGAAATGCAAATCAAAACAACTTTGAGGTACCACCTTACACCTAGCAGATTAGCTAACATGACAGCAAAGAAAAGTAATAAATGTTGGAGGGGATGTGGCAAAATTGGGACATTAATGCATTGCTGGTGGAGTTTTGAATTGATCCAACCATTCCAGATGGCAATTTGGAACTAGGCTCAAAAGGCGCTAAAAGATTGCCCATCCTTTGACCATCCATACCACTGATGAGTTTATACCCAAAAGAGATAATAAGGAAAAAGACTTGTACAAAAATATGTATAGCCTCACTCTTTGTGGTGGCAAAATACTGTAAAATGAGAGGCCTTCAGTTGGGGAATGACTAAACAAATTGTGGTGTCTGTTGATGACTGAATACTCTTATGCTATAAGGAATAATGAACTGGAGGAATTCCATGTGAACTGGAACAACCTCCAGGAATTGACGCAGAGTGAAAGAAGCTGGACCAGGAGAACATTGTACACAGAGACTGATACACTGTGGCACAATCGAATGTAATGGCCTTTTCTACTAGTAGCAATGCAAGGATCCAGAGCGAGGCTGAGGGACTTATGAGAAAGAATGCTTTTCATATCCAGAGAAAGAACTGTGGGAGCAAAAACTCAGAAGAAAAACAATTGCTTGATTACATGGGATGATGGGGATATGATTGAGGATGTAGATTCTAAACGACCACCCTAGTGCAAATATTAATAATATGGAAATAGGTCTTGATCGATGACACATGTAAAACCCAGAGGAATCACATATTTGGTGGTCTGAGGGGAATGGGAGGAGGGGAGAGAAAGAACAAGAATCATGTAACAATGGAAAAATTGTCTTAATTAGTCAATAAAAAGGCTATAATATATAAATATTATACATCAAATATACAAAATAGAAATAGAAATATCAACAGCAAAATAATCTAAAGTGTATATTATGAAATTATAAGTACCACTCTCAGCTACACTGATGAGAAATAAAAACGTACTTTTGATCCTTATTTGAAGAAGTAAAATGTGTGTATGTATTACAGTATGGAATTATCAATATAATAGTTTTGCTAAACTATTTTCTTCTCCTCTTTTTTAGTAAGTCATGGCTCTGTGGGAGGTCAAAGGGAAATTAATACATTTATAAGCATAAGTAATATAAATAAAAAAATAAGACATTAAAATCTATTTAAAAAGAAGCAAAGGTCTTTTAGTGAGTTGAGAATGCAAAGTGTACGTGAGTCAATTATAGGGCCTTCCTTTATATATATAATTTATTTATTTGTTTGTTTATTTAGACTTTTGGGGAATTGAATGTTGTAAACATATTCTTTTTTTCCTCCTCTCCCTTCTTATTATTTGCATTATTTCTCATACTCTTACTTAAATGATTTCTTGGTGCTTTGAAGTAATGATCAATAGTTGGTTTTGGATACAACACTGAATTCTATTTTCTTCTTTTCATGAATCTACCTGAGGTCATTATCACTTTATCATCCCTATACTATTTAAAATTCCTGCTTTCAGCCTCTCTATTTTCTTATCCAATTTCATATAGCCATTCTAAGAAATTAGATTTCTGTAAATTTAAGGTTATTTCCATTTTGTTTGGTTTTGTTTGTAGCACCCAGCAATACGATGATGCCTTTTCTATAGTAAATACTTCCAGAAATGTTTTGTTGTTTACTTATAAAGAGTAATACTGGGGGTGTGTGGCAGCTGGGTAGCTCAGTGGATTGAGAACCAGGCCTAGAGATGGGATGTCCTAGGTTCAAATCTGGCCTCAGACACTTCCCAGCTGTGTGACCCTGGACAAGTCACTTGACCCCCATTGTCTACCTTTACCAATACACAATATTGACTCCAAGATGGAGGGAAAGGGTTTAAAAAAAAGAGTAATACTGGCATATTATTACATGATTTCATTTATCTACTTAAATACTATTGCTAGCTCTTCTTTTGTCAGCAAATAAAAATTAAATGCTGAGTTCTATTTAATATGATGTCTGGCTAAAAGATGTATGGAGCACAAGTGATAGCACTAACTTCCATCTTTCAGAGTATACAAATGTTATAATTTGGCTGATTAGGCATGAAAACATACAAATAAGTATACATATATTTGACATATACATAAATGTGATAAGTTGACAAAGGACAAAAAAGTTCAAATCACTGCCAAACCTTGGCCTTAACTAGAGGAACCAGTAAAATTAACCCATTTGATGATAGTAGATTTATTTCTGTAGATTGATCTGATCTCTTACAGTGACTCTTAATCTTTACTTGTTTTTGACTTTAACATCTGTAAAATTTATGTTTTTCTGTGCAAATAGCACAAAATACTTTCATCCTGACTTCTTAGTTGATTGCTCTCATTTGCAAGGTCTTTGCAGGATGGCTTTGTAAGTTCATCTGTTTTTGTATTTCTTTTGCTTGGTCCATATTGTCAACCATATCTATTTAGGAGCAAGAGTCCAGCAGTCATAAGGAAATGGGTGTTATATTTCTTTTGTGTTTCAAACATAAAAAATCTTTTAAATTTTAAATTACTTTGAAATCATCCAATATCTTTCTTTGACAGAGGTTACCTTGTTCCCAAATCATCTTGTCATTCTACTTTATCTTATAGCTATAAATATTAATTATCCACTGAATAAAATTATATTTGTATTTGGATGATTTGAAAATTAACTCATTCAGCCCCTACCTTAAATCCTTCCCATTTTGAAAATTTTAGCAATTATTTCGACTTTTCATTGTAAGTTTCATTGTAATGAGAGATTTGTAAGCAAGCAAGATTATTGCTTTTCTTAATATTGTAATTTTATTTTTACATGTATATTTGTCCTTTAAAAAGATGAGTTGTCTTTTTTCCCAAATTTCACACAATGCATTTAAATGACAGTAGCCAAGAGTGATTTCTTCTTTTGTTAGCTAAAGATCATATGGTTTCTTCTTTTAGGGGTCATAGTCTGCTTCATTGTGCAGAAGAGACTGTCTACTCTAGACAATATACCTAAGGTCAGTTTTCCAAGTCTAATTATCTTCAAATTGATAGAACAATATCAAGTTTTTTTTTTTCTCTTTCCTCATTCAATTCAGCAACCCTAGTATTAAGTTAAAACTTTGGACTCCAAAGGAAATGAGTGCTTACATCAGTTATTACTATGATCCTTTTTACAGGACTTTGTTGTAATATGGTCTATATATTCTTAAATCTTTGTTTTAAAATATTATTTCTCATATTCATATTATTATTTTAATATCTTCTGGTTTTACCTCACCCTCATTTCCAAAAAAATTATTATTTACCTCTTCTCTCCATAGGGGAAAAACTATTGTAAAAAATAATTAAAAAGAAGGAAAAACAGTGGCAAAATTAACCAATACATAAATCTGGAAGTAATGCACTGTTCCATTCCCAGAGTCCTGCAGGTCTGTAACTAAGGGATTTTAATTTTCTCTTTATTTTTTTTGTTTGTTTTTCTTGTTCTGTTGTTTCAGTTGTGTCCAATTCTTCCTGACTCCATTTGGGTTTTCTTGGCAAGATACTGGAATGCCTTGGTCATTTCCTTCTCTAAATCATTTTAAACATGAGGAAACTGAGAACAAGATTAAATGTCTCAGTCTAGATTTGAACCCATAAAGATGAATCTTCCTGACTATAGGCCTTGAGCATTATCCACTGTGCCACTTAGCTGATTATTCTTTTTAGGGAAGTTTGATTTATTTGAAAAACAATATTGTTTTTTCTGTGTACTTGGTATATTCATTGGGTATGTTGTTTCCTGGTTCTCCTAATTTCATTTTATTCCAATAATCTACATATTTACCAATTCATATTGTGAGGGGGTGAAGGGAGGAAGGTAGATGGAAGGTTTGATGGATGGGAGAAAGGAGAGAGGAAGGTAGAGGAAGGAAAAGGAAGGTAGTGGTCCCCAGCCCTGGCAGGGGGAAATTGACCAGAGCCCTTTGGGGCTCAAATAAAAGATCAGAGAGCAACTTTAGGGTTTGTAATAGCTAGGTTTTATTTAAATTAAAAGGGGAAGGTTTAGGAAAAACTAGGAGGTAGATAGAAAAGGAAAAACGAGCCAAGGGAGAGCTCTGCAGGATTCAGCCTCCAGGTTCCAGAGAGCTAGCAAGACTCCAGGGTAAAGAGCTCCAGAGGCACCAAGTTCTCTATTTTATGCTTTCTCTGACACCTACCTCAAAGGAAGTGGGAGATGTCCGGGGAAATTGTAACAGGGATCCCTGGTAGACGTAGACTTCCGGAGCTTAGAGTAATTCCAAATGACAAAATATGGTGACATAATCCATAACGATCAACCATTTTCAACTCTCCTTTGGCTCCCTCAGCCTCATGATCTCAACTTTCCTCACATATAACTGAAAAACATGAGTGCATTCACAATAGCTTCCTATTCTTCCCTGTTCCTCATCTCATATCACTCCATTTCCTTCACTTTCTCTTCTATCATCTCTGATTCACATTAGCAGTTGGACATTCTTGCCAAAGCACAACTTTCTATATGCAAAGTGTGACCCCATTCCAATTTATCTCCTTCAGCAGATTTTTCCATCTATTATTCTAACTCTTTTACTTATCTTTAATTTCTATCTACTGTCTGATCCTCTTTGGCTTTAACAACATACTTATGTCTCCCCAAAACTCTAAAAAATCTGTCTTATTCCTTCCATCTCCAGTGTCTATCATCTATTTTTCTACTCCCTTTTGCAACTAAACTCCCTGAGAAAACTGTCTATAGTAATTGACAGACACTTTACTCTTACTATCTTCTTTTATCTTGACCATCTGTCTTCTAACCTCATCATTCAACCAAAAATGTTCTCTCCAAATATCAATAGTCATTTAATCATGAAATCTAATGAACTTTTCTCAATAGTCATCTCTCTTAAAACTTTGACAACATGAATCAAATCATTCTCTTCTCTTTATTATTATCTTCTCTTTAAGTTTTTGAGTCACTTTTCTGGTTTTTCTAGTTGATTTATTGCTCCTTCTCAATCTCATTTGTTGGATCTTCATTCATATCATGGTCATTAACAGCAGATATCCCCCAAGTTTCTACTGTCAACCCTCCTCTCTCCTTTCTATGCCTTATTTCTTTTGGTAATCTAATCAGTTACTATGGATT
Source organism: Gracilinanus agilis (assembly GCF_016433145.1). Lineage (NCBI taxonomy): Eukaryota > Metazoa > Chordata > Mammalia > Didelphimorphia > Didelphidae > Gracilinanus > Gracilinanus agilis. The sequence goes on along the minus strand of NC_058130.1, from coordinate 117,979,311 downwards.
CTACCATAATCTCTCTGCAGAATATTCTTAGCTGTAAACATTCAGAGCTAATCTTCTTCCATACCTCCTGACTCACATCTGCAAATACTTATTAGACATTTTAAACTGGATGTCTTATAGATATCTTAAACTCAATATGCTCCAAATTGAACTTATCTTCCCCCTCTAGACCTTCCTCTATTCTCAACTTTCCCATTGTTGTGAAGGATACTACCATTCTCCTAGTCACTCAAAGTTTTACAACCTAGACATTATCCTCAACTCCCCACTCTCATTCACACTCATATCCAATCTTTTTTAAAGACTTGTGGATTTCACCTTTGTAGGATCTCTCATATGTGCACTCATCATTCCTTTGACTCATCTGCTTCAATATAATGTTGGTTGGTCTCTTGTCCTCAAGACTCCTGCAATTCCACTTTATCCTCAAAATTGCTATCAAAGAGATTTTTCTAAAGTGCAGGTATGATCATGTTATACATGCACTTTCACATACCAAATTAAAAAAAATGAAACAAAACTCTAATGTCTTCCTATTACTTCCAACATCAAATATGAAATCTTCTCTTTGATTTTTAAAGACCCCTACATCCTGTCTCTTTCTAGGTTTCCATTTTTATTACATTCTTCTTCTTCTTCTTCTTCTTCTTCTTCTTCTCCTTCTTCTTCTTCTTCTCCTTCTTCTTCTCCTTCTCCTTCTCCTTCTCCTTCTCCTTCTCCTTCTCCTTCTCCTTCTCCTTCTCCTTCTCCTTCTTCTTCTTCTCCTTCTCCTCCTCCTCCTCCTCCTCCTCCTCCTCCTCCTTCTTCTTTCTCTCTTTCTAATAATGCACATATTTTATATATGCATATGTAAATGTGTATATATCTATATACATATCCATGTGTACACCTATAGAATATATACAAACATACACATGCTTAAATATGCATGCATGCTATATCTGCATATACATATATACATATTCTGTGATAAAATATATATTTTGGATTCAGTAACCAATGCTGAAATTCAAACTGATGCCCATGATAGTTACTTGGGAATAATTGTAGTTATTCTTAACTTTTCCTATATTATTTTTAAAGACCAATGGACTTCTTTTTTATTAAATTTACAGCAAAGAAGTGGACAGATTAACATGCTTTAACTTTACCTTTGTCCATGAAGGAAACCTATTGAAACTACTCTGATGTTTTTGGTAGTGAGTACATGACTCTGGCCCCTGCTACATAAGGGCCAGGAAAAAGAAAAGACAATTTTCATTAGGAGAACAAAATTGATGGAAACAACTTTCTAAGAAAAAAATATTACTTCATTTCTGTGGGGGAAATTTGACAAAGAATGTAACAAGCTAGTTGTTTAAAAGCAACATATGCTCCTATTTGTAGAAATATCTATTTATAATCTCTGCTAGTGTTAAAGTAATCACAGTAAAATTTTCAGACCAACTCATTTTTAAAACTAACTGGTTTTGTTATAGCCTTATGTGCTTAAATGAATCTGCTGCCAAATAATACTGTCATCTAATGAATCAAATTAAAAGCTTTAGGTCAGTCACACTGTTTCTTCATGTAAAATCCTAAAATGCAATTTAGTAACACCAGTCATGAAAATGTTGCTGTCCTGCTGTCTGTGTGTGTGTGTGTGTGTGTGTGTGTGTGTGTGTGTGTGTGTGTACATGTACTCTGCTACTAAGATGAACACTGGGAAGAGTTTGTTTTTCTTTATGCAATTGATCCGGATAAAGCTCTAAAATAGACCATAGGTAAAATATTCAGAGAAATCTCAGAAAACAATGAACGTATAATACTTAATTTGGAATTTGCTAGAAATGAATAGATCGACTTAAAAAAACAAACAACTAATAGCAAAATAGTTTGCACTGTGGTTAATGCCAAACAGAGGCCATCATATTTTAATGCAGGTAGGAATATATCCATAAAAATAAATGTTTGTTAAAAATAGAACAGTGGCTGATGAGAGCAGAAATCTGGGGTACCCACCATAGCTCAGCTCAGAAAGAATAGGCTAATTGATCAAGTATAACAGAAAGAGATGTTACTTATCTCTATCAAACTTTAAATATAAGGGGGCAGCTGGGTAGCTCAGTGGAGTGAGAGTCAGGCCTACAGACAGGAGGTCCTAGGTTCAAACCCGGCCTCAGCCACTTCCCAGCTGTGTGACCCTGGGCAAGTCACTTGACCCCCATTGCCCACCCTTACCAATCTTCCACCTATGAGACAATACACCAAAGTACAAGGGTTAAAAAAACTTTAAATATAGTTCAGAGACAAGAATATAAAAGAAGAAAGCTTATGTTCAGCAGTGTCTAAGTGTAGTATGCAGTGGTCAAGGATATAATTGTCAAAGTATACTTAGATTTAATTTTTAGAAAATCATGGCTAATTTCTGAGAGCATACTTTCGGTGGGGCCAGAAAAGAAATTGCAAGTGGTTAAGGACTGAGTGCTTGATAAAGAAGTGTAGATATCCATTTTGGAAAACAATTTGGAACTATGCCCAAAAGGCTATGAAACTAAGCATACCGTTTTTTAATCCAGCAGTAACATTACCAGTTCCATATCCTAAAGAGATCAAAGGAAAAGGGAAAGGACCTCTTTGCACAGAAATATTTGTAGTAGTTCTTTTTGTGGTGGCAAAGCTTTGGAATTTGAAAGGAAGGCCATTAGATGGGGGAATGGTTGAACAAATTGTGGTATATGATTGTAAGAAATACAAGAAATGATAAGAGGGATTGTTTCAGAAAACCTGAGAAGATATATGAACTGGTGCAAAGTGAACTGTGCAAAACCAGAACATTATACAGAGTAACAGAAATATAGAAAGATGAACAACTATGAAAATTTTATCTACTTAAATCAATATAACAATCCAAGAAAATTTGGAGGACACAACAAAAAATGTCATCTACTTTCAAAGAACTGATGAACTCTGACTGTAAAGTAACTTTTTTCACCTTATTTTTCTTTTTTCCAATGTGACTAATATGAAAACATGTTTTATATGATTTCTTATGTAAAACTGATATCATATTGTGTGCCTTCTGGAAGGTTAGTGGAGAGAAGGCTAGAGGAATAGAATTCAGGACTCAAATATAAAATATATCAAAAATATTTTCCTTTTGTATGGAGTACTTTATTTTTCTAATTATATACATTAATAATTTTTAACATTTATTTTTAAAAATTATATAAGTTCCAAATGTTTTCTTCTATCCCCTCTCTAGGACCATAAGCTATTTGATCTATGCTATATATGTGTGATTAATGCAAAACATATTTCCACATTGGTCATGTTTTGTAAGGAAACATAAAACAAACAAACAAAACCACATGAAAATGAATTATAAAAAAGTATTATTTTTCCTCTATTCAGATTTCATCAGTTCTTTCCCTAGAAGTTAATAAAATTTATTGTCATTAATGCTTTGGAATTGTATTACTGAGAATATCTAAGCCATTCATAGCTGATTATCATACAATATTGTTGTTAATATGTACAAGTTTCTCTTGTTTCTACTCCTTGCCATTTGCATCAATTCATGTAGGTCTTCCCAGGATTTTTTCCTGAAACCGTTCTGCTCATCATTACTTATAACACAATAGTATTCTATTAAAATTATATAACATAACTTATTTAGCTGTTCCCCAGTTGAATGACATCCATTCAATTTTCAATTCTTTGCCACAAGAAAAGGTAATCTATTAACAATTTTGTTCAAAAAGGTCCTTTCCCCTTTTATATCTCTTAGAATAAACACTTACTAGTAGTATTGCTTAATCAAAGGATATGCAGTTTTATAGGCCTTTGAGCATAGTTCCAAATTGCTCTCCAAAATGGCTAGATAAGTTCACAACTTCACAAATAGTTCATTAGTGTCTAGGAAATTTATGTTTTTAAAAAGGTAAAGGTATCATATGTTGCTATTTTCACAACTCCACAAGCAATGCATTAATGTCCCAATTTTGCCACACCCACTCCAACATTCATTACTCTCCCCTTGTTTCATTTTAGCCAATCTACTAGGTGTGAGGTGATACCTCAGAGTTCTTTTGATTTGCATTTCTCTAATTATTAGAGATTTAGAACACTTTCTCATGTGCTTATTGATACTTTTGAATACCTTACCTGAAAATTGCCTATTTATGTCTCTTGCCCATTTATCAATTGGGGAATGGCTTGATTTTTTTTATACAATTGATTTAACTCCTTGTTTATTTGAGTAATTAGACCCTTGTCAGAGTTTTTTATTATAAAGATTTTTTCCCAATTTGTTGTTTCTCTTCTGATTTTGACTACATTGTTTTTGTTTGTACAGAAGTCTTTTAGCTTAATATAATCAAAACCATTTAATTTACATTTTATAATTTTCTCTAACTCTTGCTTGGTTTTAAAGTCTTTCCTTTCCCACAGATCTGACAAGTAAACTATTCTGTGTTCACTTAACTTGTTTATAGTTTCCCTCTTTATATTCAAGTCATTCACCCATTCTGAATTTATCTTGGTGTAGGGTGTGAGTTGTTGATCTAAATCTAATCTCTCCCATATTGTTTTCCAAATTTCCCAGCAGTTTTTGTCAAATAGTGGAATCTTGTCCCAAAAGTTTGGCTCTTTGGGTTTATCATACACTGTCTTGCTGACTTCATTAACCCCAAGTCTATTCCACTGATCCTCCCTTCTATCTCTTAGCCAGTACCATATTGTTTTGATGACTGCTGCTTTATAGTGTAGTTTAATATCTGGTAATTCTAGGGCCACTTCTTTCATATTTTTTTCATTATTTCCCTTGATATTCATGATCTTTTGTTATTCCAAATGAACTTTGTTATAGTTTTTCCCAATTCAGTAAAGAAGTTTTTTGGTAATTTGATAGGTATGGCACTAAATAGGTAAATTAATTTGGGTAGAATGTTCAATTTTATTATATTAGCTCCTCCTACCCATGAACAATTAATGGCTTTCCAATTGTTGAGATCCAGTTTTATTTGTTTGGAAAGTGTTTTGTAGTTGTTTTCCTATAATTGCTGTGTTTATTTTGGTAGATAGATTGCCAAGTATTTTATATTGTCTAGGGTGATTTTAAATGGTGTTTCTCTTTCTACCTCTTGCTGCTCTAATGTCTTGGAAATATATAGAAAAGCTGATGATTTATGTGCATTTATTTTGAATCCTGCAACTTTGCTAAAGTTGTTGATTATTTCTACAAGCTTCTTACTTGATTCTCTAGGATTTTTTAAGTATACCATCATATCATCTGCAAAGAGTGATAGCTTAGTCTCCTCATTGTCTATTTAGATACCTTTAATTTCTTTTTCTTCTCTAATTGCTACTGCTAGTGTTTCTAGTACAATGTTGAATAATAGAGGAGATAATGGACATCCTTGTTTCACTCCTGATCTTATTGGGAAGGCTTCTAATTTATCCCCATTACATATAATGCTTGTTGATGGTTTTAGGTATATACTGTTTATTATTTTTAGGAAAGGTCCTTCTATTCCTATACTTTTCAGTGTTTTCAATAGGAATGGATGCTGTATTTTGTCAAAGGCTTTTTCAGCATCTATTGAGATAATCATGTGACTTTTGTTTGTTAGACTGTTGATATGGTCAATTATATGGATGATTTTCCTAATGCTGAACCAACCTTGCATTCCTGGTATAAATCCCACCTGATCATGGTGGATGATCTTCTTAATTACTTGCTGGAGTCTCTTTGCTAGTATTCTATTTAAGATTTTTGCATCTATGTTCATTAGGGAGATTGGTCTATAGTTTTCTTTCTCTGTTTTTGGTCTACCTGGCTTTGGAATCAGTACCATATTTGTGTCATAAAAGGAATTTGGTAGGACTCCTTCTTTGCTTATCATATCAAATAATTTGTATAGTATTGGGATTAGTTGCTCTTTGAATGTCTGATAGAATTCACTTGTGAATCCATCAGGTCCTGGTGATTTTTTCTTAGGGAGTTCTTTGATGGCCTGTTCAATTTCTATTTCTGTTATGGGATTATTTAGGTATTCTATTTCTTCTGCTGTTAATCTAGGCAATTTATATTCTTGTAAATATTCATCCATATCTCCTAAATTGTTATATTTGTTGCCATATAATTGGGAGAAATAGTTTTTAATGATTACCTTAATTTCCCCTTCATTAGAGGTGAGGTCTCCCTTTTCACCTTTGATACTATCAATTTGGTTTTCTTCTTTCCTTTTTTTTTATTAGATTGACCAGTACTTTGTCTATTTTATCTGTTTTTTCAAAATACCAGCTTCTAGTCTTATTTATTAATTCAATAGTTCTTTTACTTTTGATTTTATTAATTTCTCCCTTGATTTTTAGTATTTCTAATTTAGTTTTCATCTGGGGATTTTTAATTTGCTCGCTTTCTAATTTTTTGAGTTGCATGCCCAATTCATTAATCTCTGCCCTCCCTAATTTGTTAATATATGCACTCAAGGATATAAATTTCCCCCTGAGTACTGCATTGGCCGCATCCCACAGAGTTTGGTAGGATGTCTCATCATTGTCATTTTCTTCAATGAAATTGTTGATTGTTTCTATGATTCCTTCTTTGACAAATTGGTTTTGGAGAATCATATTATTTAATTTCCAATTAGTTTTTGATTTTCCTGTCCAGGTGCCCTTACTAATTATTATTTTCATTGCATTATGATCTGAGAAGTTTACATTTATTATATGTACCCTTTTGCATTTGTTTGCAATGTTTCTATGCCCTATTACATGGTCAATCTTTGTGAATGTACCATGTGCAGCTGAAAAGAAGGTATATTACTTTTTATCCCTATTTATTTTTCTCCACATATCAATTAAATCTAATTTTTCTAGGACTTCATTCACCTCTCTTACCACTTTCTTATTTATTTTTTGATTTGATTTATTTAGATCTGATAGAGGAATATTTAGATCTCCCACTAGTATGGTTTTACTATCTATTTCCTTCTTGAGCTCTGCCAGTTTCTCCTTTATGAATTTGGATGCTATGCCACTTGGTGCATACATATTGAGCAGTGTTATTTCCTCATTGTTTATACTGCCTTCAATCAGGATGTAATGACCTTCCCTGTCTTTTTTAATGATATCTATTTTTACTTTGGCTTTCTCAGAAATCATAATAGCCACACCTGCCTTCTTTTTCTCATTTGATGCCCAAAAGATTTTCCTCAAGCCCTTAACCTTAAACTTGTGTGTGTCTATCTGCCTCATATGTGTTTCTTGTAGACAACATATGGTAGGATTTTGGTTTCTGATCCACTCTGCTATTTGCTTCTGTTTTATGAGTGAGTTCATCCTATTCACATTCAGAGTTACAATTATCAGTTGTGCATTCACTGACATTTTTGTATCCTCCCCTACTCCCACTCCTTCTTCTTACACTATTTAATTTTAAACCAGTGGTTTGCTTTGTGTAAATGGAATTAAATCTAGCCCATTCATATGCAAAAATCTACCCATCCTAGGCATAGAAATGATGTCACCCTCACCTTTCTTAGTGGGGAGGGTAGAGGAGTTACCCACATGTGACAATAAGTAAAAAATCAAGAAGAAGGGACTGCCCTTTGCGCAGTCCAAATCAATGTAGAGACTGCCATTTGTCCATGTGAATTAGAGGTGGACCCACGGGAAGTGACTAAAGACACTATCTCTTTAAGTAAGTTAGTTACTTCCTGTTGACGCAGTTCCCTAGTTGAACCTGGTGCTGAAGGAGCTCCTGAGACCACAGAATGCTTATACTCTGTATTGTCACGTGGGTAAGTTAGGCTGACTTCCTTGGCCTGACTGGGCCGCTTCTAAACTCTACCTAAGCAGGTGCCAGCCTATCTGGCTTTTGGGCCTTGTGGCTTACAGCTTCATTTATTTAGATTTTTAACCTTCTCTCTTCTTCCAGGCCTTTGGCCTGGACTAGCCTCTCCCTTTCTCTTTATTCCTATATTTTACCTTCCTGATTGTAAATAAACTTGCCTCAACCCCATGCTGAATTGGGTCTGATTTAATTAGGGAATCAACCTGAATTGTTGATTCCTGGCAGCCACATTTTAAATATATATCTATAAATACCAAAATTTTCCCTCTTACAGCTTTGTGCTGATATCCCTTATCCCCTCTCTTGATTAACTTCCCATTCTACCCCCTCCCTTGTTGTTCCCCTATTTTTATTTTTAAAGGCCTAATTATTTCCTTCCCCCTTCTTCTCCCCTCCCTTTTTTGACCTCCCAACTCCCCTGCTCCCCTTGGATTATCCCTTCTGACTTTCTCAGAAGGGTGTTATTATTAAAAATGATGAAGGCAGATATTAAAAGGGAGAACAGTATTTTAATAAAAGCCATGCTAATAGAGATAAAATCATTAGACCACAAGCCTGTAAGTATTCAAACTCCTGCCTCAGCTATTTTACCTTTTCGTATCTTCCCGTGCCCGGTACCTAAAGAGCCAGTTCAAAGTCACTTCAGGAGTCTTATCTCCTCTCTTACATCCTCACACTTCCTGTCTGCCATGAGGAATCACAGGAAATGTAGTTTTAAGGACCCCCACCGAAGTTTGTCAAAAACTATATTGATACATATATTGAGGCTCAATCCTTCTAAATAGAACCCCAGGTGATTTTAACTAACACAAGGGTTAGATAGAGTTTTTTATCCCAATGGATAATATAGCTACTCTTCCCTCTCCAGGTTGATTACACTGAGACTAAGGTTTAAATAGTACCTCTTAATGCTCTCTTCCTATCCTTCTTATAATAGTATTTGCCCCCTCCCCTTCCCATGCCCTCTTTGTGTGTAATAGAATATCCTAGTTTTCTTATTCACTCAAGTTTCTCTTGGTGTCCCCTACTATTCACCCCCCTCTTTCCCACCCCCAATGTCATCTTAGACCATTTAGTATTCCAACCTCTCCCTATGGATTATTCTTCTGATCATATTCCAAGCCCTGATGTCTTTTAGCATGGAGGCTGCCAGATCCTGTTTGATCTTTATTGGTGCTCCTTGATATTTGAATTGTCTCTTTCTGACTTCTTGTAAGATTTTTTCTTTTACTTGAACACTCTTGAATTTGGCTTTTATATTCCTGGGTTTTGTCCTTTCTGGGTCTAGTGTAGAGGGTGATCTATGGATCCTTTCAATGTCTATATTGCCCTCTTGTTGTAGAACTTCAGGGCAATTTTGCTGAATAATTTCTTTTAGTATGGAGTCCAAGTTTCTATTAATTTCTGCTTTTTCTGGAAGACCAATGATTCTCAAATTGTCTGTTCTAGACTGGTTTTCTTGGTCTGTCACTTTCTCATTGAGATATTTCATGTTTCCTTCTATTTTATCAATTTTTTGACTTTGTTTTATTTGTTCTTATTGTCTTGAGAGATCATTAGCTTCTAATTGTGCTTCTAATTGCTCAACTCTAGCCTTTAGGGACTGGTTTTCGGGCTATAATCTTTTGGTTTTCAGCTATGATCTTTTGGTTTTCCTTTTCAGTCTGGTCATTTCTGGTGTTCAATTTGCTGATCAGTTCATTTGATTTCTGAGCCTCACTTTCCAATTGCAAAATTCTGCCTTTTAAACTGTTATTTTCTTGCCAGATCTCTTCCATCTTTCTCAACATCTCTGATTTGAACTCTTCAATAGCTTGTGACCAGTTTTCATTTTTTTGGTAAGGTTTGGATATGATTACTTGTTTGTCCTCCTCTGGTGTCTGGATTTTCTCTGTGTAAAAGTTGTCGAGTGTTACAGAGTTCTTCTTGATAATCTTTCTCTTCTGGGCTTCCCAATTTTGGCTTGCCATTGTTAGCCCAGCTCCTTATGTGCTTTATCCTCATACTCAGTGTCTGTCTGTGCTGTCTAGGCTCCCGAGGTCTCAGGTCCCGTTGTTCCCGGCGTTGAGCCTCCTGGTCTTCCCTGGTCTGTCCCTCTGCCCAAGGCTCCTTCAGCAGTCTCAGAGTGCTGCTTCCACAGCCGTGCTCCCATCTGCACAGAGTCCTCACTTGAGGTCCAAGCCTGGGCTCAAGATCCTTGATCTTGATAACAGATATCTATATATATCTTGACATTTGATCCTATACAGTATGCCATTATTCTCTCTAATTAAACTTCTTCTGGCTACCCTGTTGATAATAACAATTTTTAATATTTACCAATATCTTCTTTTCTTCTGTGAATACAAATCAATTGAACTTATTGGGTTCCTTAAAGGAAAGATCCCCACCACACTTCCCACTTTCTTAATTATCTTATGGTATGTTCTCTTGAGTTCTGTGTTTGGGTAGCAAACTCTCTGTTTAAGTCCAGTTTTTTCTTTATGAGTGCTTGGAAGTCTTCAATTTTATTGGATGACTATACTTTCCTCTGCAAGAAAATAGTCAGTTTTGCTGGGTAGTTGATTCTTGTTTGTAGACCCTATTCTCTTGCTTCATGGAATATTATATTCCATGCCTTCCAATCCTTCAATATAGATGAAGCCAGATCTTATGTTATCCTAACTGTGGTTCCTGGTATCTGAATGACTCCTTCTTAGCAGCTTGTAGTATTTTTTCTTTAGTCTGGTAGTTTTTAAATTTCGCTATAATATTCCTGGAAGTTTTCAGTTGTGGATTAAATGTAGGAGGTGATCTGTGGATTCTTTCAATTCCCACTTTTCTCTCTTTCTTGAGAATGTCAGGGCAGTTTTCTTGGATAATTTCCTGTACGATGATGTCCAAAATTTTTCTTTCATCATGATGTTCTGGTAAACCAATAATTCTTAAATTGTCTCTTTGAGATCTGTTATCCAGATCTTTGGTTGCATCAATGAGGTGTTTCATATGCTCCTCAAATTTTTCATTTTTAAATTTTCTTTTATATATTCTTGCTGCATTGTGAAGTCATTTGCTTTTAGTTGTTGAGTTTTTTTTTTTTTTAAGACTGAATTTAATCCCAGGCTTTTTTGTTATCCTTCTCCTTCTGGTCTTATTTTTCTTTGTAGATCATCTTTTGCCTTTTTTGCTTTGTTTTTGAGCTGGTCAATTTTGGCTGTTAAGACTTTATCATCTTGTTTTAGTTCATGTAACTCCTTTTTCAAATTGTCTTCAGCCTCTCATGATTGTTTTTTGAGTTCCTGAAGTTCTTGAGTTAATTGAATTTTGAGATCTTCCAAAGCCTGTGTCTAATTTGCTGGATCATCCTGATCTTCTTCTATTTCATTCACTTGTTTTTCACTTCCTGGAAATAAGCTGTCAATTTTAATTTCTTTTCTCTTTTTCTGTTGTTTACTCATATTTTTTCCTTCTCTGTTCTGCTAGTTTAAGCATATGGGTTTAATGAGCTTTGATGAAAGATCTTCCCCCAGCTGGCAATCAAAGTTAGTAGTTATGTTCTCTGCAATCTATGGGGAAGGGAGTCTAAAGACTTCTTCTCTGTCCAATTGATTGTATTAAGGCTGGTCTGGATTAGTCTGTATTGCTTTATATTCCCTGATACTAAAACCTCAAGAGAGAGAAAATAAAGGGGGTGGGGTTTGGGGACAAGATGGAGTGTTTTTGCTGAACTGTCCAGCAATAGAGTCCCTCTGCTCTGTCCTGCTGTTAGACCTGGTTTTCTTTCCTCTTGAAGCCCTCTGTTCTCTCTCTTGGTGTAGTGAAGGCCATAGGTATGAAGTTTTTCCTCTATCTAAACCACCATCTTCCAAGCATTTTTACTGTGTTTCTCTGGCTTTCTCCTCTAGCCACCTCCCTGGTGCTTGTGTTCAACTCCCCAAGTTCGGATCCAGCAAGGCCCTCTCTCTAGGCTGGTGCACCTGCCCACCCAGAGATTTTAGGGGGTGCTGGAGACTCCGCATAGCCTGTTGGGGAGGGGTCCTGGGATTCCCCCTCTATACCCTCAGACCAAACAGTTCAAGAATTCAAGCCTTTTTCTTGGTGTACGTCTTGAGTTGTCCAGCAGTAGGATCCCCCTGCTCTGTCCTTTTAGATTTGGTCCTCTTTCTTCTCAAAGCACTTTGTTTTCTATCTTGGTGTACAAAGGGTGAGGAGGTCTTAAGATTTGCTCCGTGTAAGCCTCCATCTTCCCAGAATCCTCATTTAGACATTTAAAGGTTCAGCTATGTGCTACAGTGGATAGATATTGGACTTGGAGTCAGAAGACTTGAGTTCAAATCCAGCATTACAGACTAATTATATGACTATAAGCAATTTACTTAAACTTGTTTGTCTCAAATTTTTTTTCTGTAAAATTATTTGGAAAGGGAAACACAAGCCACTCTAGTGTCCTTCCCCAAACAACTCTAAATATAATCTTGAAGATTCAGACACAACTGAAATGATAAATGACAACACCAAAAGATGTTTAAGAGAAAAGAAAAATAGCTATGGAAGACTTTTGCTTTACCTCAGACCTGATGTGTAGGGAGCTCATGATAAGGAACTCCTTCACTCACTGCAGTTCAACATAGGCTTTAAAATTTAATAATCCTAGAAATAACTTGACAATAAGAGGTTCAGTGACTTATCCAGCATGGCACCACCAGTTTAATATTAGTGTGAAGACTTGAATACAGATGTTTATAGTTACAGAGTTAGTTCTTTTCCACTAATCAATACTGCTACACCGGAGAGCAAGATAATTCCAAAATAAAATTACAGAAGGGCCATCAAGATCAAGTTATGATTTTATACTTTGAATACAATTAAGTGAAAAATAGTATTAGCAGTGAAATACAGAAAGATTCCTTCCTTGTATCAATAGTGTTTACAGGTCTTTTATCAATGAACAGAACTCCAGTGATAAAGTGCTAGGTCAGATGTTATCCTTCCTGGAGGCTTGTACCTTATATTTCAAATAAGATAATGGGAATACTTACAATGATAAAAATAATTACAATTCAACTGTTTTTGCCATCAAAAAGTGTCATCCAAGATTGATGTTATTGCTTCAGAGGCAACACTTTTCCTTTTGACATCAAACTGTGTATTGCATCACGAGAGTAATCAGTGCTAACTCCAACCTAATTCAGGTGTTCATAATTTGACTTATAGGTGGGGAACTTTCCTAAAAACTATGTCCCGTTTGTTTAGGGTAAGATCTGCCATCCCTGAGTCATAATCATGTGATGGAAGAAGTGCTGTTTTAGTATTCAAATTCTGACACTGCTACTTATTGAATATTTTTAAAAGTCATCTATCTTCTTGGACCTTAAGTTTCCTATTTCTAAAATCAACATATAGGGCCAGATAACTTGAAAGATCTTTTTACCAGCTCTTAGGCCTGTGAAAAATCAAGGGGAAATGGTAGTTTGCATTTCTGAAACACTATAAATTTTACAATGAGCTTTCCTCACATCAATTCTATGCCTTTGCAAATGCAAAGCTCAATTGGTTCATTTGTTCTGTGTGTTTTGATTCAAACTTATTTTCTTAGTATAAGGGGATTTCTAGTAAGAAGATTATTTTATCAATTCAGAGCTGCACCTCCTTTGCAACATTTACTTCTGGAACAAGAAGGTCAAGTGACTTGCTTAGGGTCATGTAATCAATATGTTTCAAAAGAATGATTTTTATTACATCTAATTTAAAGCCCAAGAAATGAGATAATATTCACAAAGCACTTAACAGAGTATCTGGGACTTCATTTATATACTATATAAATTATTATTCCCTTCCCTTTCTTCCCTGTAAAGACTTTGGAAGTCATTTATCTACAGACCCAAACATGTTGAAAAGTAAGAACTGTTACTCAAACCAAAATCTTTTAACTCTAAGGCCAGTTGACTTATTCCTACCTACACTACACTACCATACCAGCAAGACAAAGCTTATTTTTCAATTACTTTATTGAATTCATTATTCAAGGTGTTTCTCACCCTGACTGATTTTGTTACTTCTATCGGTCTTGAGCAGACCTCTTCAAATGACTCATGCAGAAAAAAGGTAAAAAGTAATCTGACTTCCCCGTCCTATATGACATCCCATTAGTTTTAAATCAGTGCTTGCTGTGTAGTATTGAAGTGTACTTAATGTCAAGGACAGTTAATACTTGAACACTCTCTTTAAATAAAAGCTGATGGCTAAATGGATATCATATAAAAGAAACAACTTTTAAAAAAGAAGCTCTAGGAAGATGGTGGAGTACGCATTCTGATGCATCACCATTCTTTCCATTCTCCAACTCTTATTTCATGCAAGGTTTATGTTTTGAGTTTTTATTATAAGATGTGTATATTCACATGTCCTGGTTTATAAGTGTGAATGTGTATACTATGTGTATTGTGCATGTGTTTGTGCATGTGCAATGATGAAAGAGCACTGAATGGATCTGGAGTTGGAAGATCTGTGCTTGATTCCTACTACTCAATTCATCTTATTAGGCTTTGATTAAATTTTTAATTTGTACCAGGTCCTGCACCTCTGAGGGTATAAAAACAAAAATGAAAATTAGTCCTGAAAAAGTTTGAATTCTTCTAGTGGGAGGAAATTATTTGTATATTGATAATTAAAGATAGGGATCATAGCATAATGAGCACTGAATTTGAAATCAGGAAGGTTCAAATTCAAATCCTGCCTCAAACATTTACCTGTATAGAACCATTAATGTTTGAAAGTCAAATACCCTCTCTGAGTCACAATGTCTATGTCCATCAAATAAGTGAGTTATGACATCTAAATTACATTCTACTCTAAAATTATATTGGAAATAAATATGAAATATAAGTATCTCTTCCACATCACTGGGTTAGGAGCATTTCCTATGATCTAGAAAATCCTCCTAAAATTATTTTGGCCTTCCCTTCATAACAGAGAAGAAGTCTGAATTTGTTCTTTCTTTTATGGAGTGTTTACAGTACTTTATTGCAAAATTTTGGTTAAGTATATGGTCATAGGATACTGTATGCATTTCTGAGTTCCTAAATGTTTTTTTAATTTTTTTAAATATAGAATATTTTTTCATGGTTACATGTTTTATGATTTTTCCTACCCTTCTTCCCTCCCTGCTCCCGGAGCTGACAAGCAATTCCACTGGATTATACATGTATCATTGTTCAAAACCTATTTCCATGTTATTCGTATCTGCAGTAGAGTTTAACATCAAATCCCTAAACGTATCCCCAACAAACTATGTGATCAATCATATGTTTTTCTTCTGTGTTTCTGCTTTCATACTTTCTCTGGATGTGGATAGCATTCTTTCTCATAGGTTCCTCTGGATTGTCCTGGGTCATTGCATTGTTGCTAGGAGAAAAGTCAATTGTGCCACAATGCATCAGTCTCTGTGTATAATGTTCTCCTAGTTCTGCTCCTTTCACTCTGCATCAATTCCTGGAGGTTTTTCCAGGTCACATGGAATTCCTCCGGTTCATCATTCCTTTCGGCCCGATAATTTTCCATCACCATCTGATACCACCATTTATTCAGCCTTTCCCCAATTGATTGGCACCCCCTCATTCTCATCTTTTTTGCCACCACAAATAATAGTGTGGCTATAAATATTTTTGTATGAGTATTTTTATTATTATCTCTTTGGGGTACAAACACAGTAGTGGTATTTGGATCAAATGGCAAGCATTCTTTTGAAGCCATTTGTACATAATTCCAAATTGCCCTCCAGAATGGTTGGACCAACTCACCTGAGTTTCTAAACTTTTTCTATGTCATGTATGATTTCCACAAAACTCCCCCAAAATTTTTATTTAATTTCTTATATTGACCTCTGACATATCAAAACTATAATGGGGAAAGTCAAATGTGGAAGGAAAATCTGTTTTGGAATGAGTTTAAAAAGCAATCACATCTATATTGAGCAAGGAAAGTTTTATTTTAGAAATGTAGGGTTTATACTTACAGTATTTAAGAATTAGCACACTTTTTTTCTGGGTTAAGATGGCGGCAGAGTAAGAAGCAGCTCTTAACCTCTCCTGACCAAAACACACAAAACTCCTCATGGGGACATAAAAACAAGTCCAGACAAACGGAGGAACCCCACAACAGGGCACAGCGTGGAAGGTACGTGGAATCGAGGCATTTCCATGCTATAAAGGGGTGAAACAGCTCTCATTAAATTGTGGGCTGAGCAACCACCCCACCCCCACCCCCTCCACAGACAACACCTGTAGCACTGAGGCCAGCTAAAAAGAAATAGAGCAAGTTTGGGGCACCCATGGAGTCATTGGCAGCTCCGGGGCCTGTTCC
>NC_058130.1:117812260-117953624 GCF_016433145.1 Gracilinanus agilis | reverse complement strand
ATATATATATATATATATATATATATATATATGTTTCTCTCTTTGAAATACAGACACACACACACACACTCAGCTGGATATATAACTGTCATACACAGTAGGCAGTAGAGAAGTTGGAGCAAAAAGAGATAAGAAAAAGAGGGGCATGATAAAAAAGAGGACGAATTGAGAGAAATAATGAACACAAGTAAAATAGACATTTGATGAGGCAAAAGGTACAAAAAAGTAGAAAACAGGATGGAAGGAAACAAACAATTTGTAATCTTAACTATCAATATTAATGGGATGAACATTCCCACAAAAGGAAATCTGTAGGAGAACAGGTAAGAATTCAGAATCTAACAATATGCTGTTTGCAAAAGATGCAGTTGAAACAAAAAGATACACAAAATTAAAATAAGGTGCTGGAAAATAATTTCTAATGTTTCAGCAGAAGTAAAAAATAAAACAGGGATAGTAATAATGATTTCAGAAAAAGCAAAAGCAAAAGTAGACCTAACTAAAAGGTAGACAGTGAAAACATGACTTGCTCAAAACTGTGATTTAATATTTAAAAATTTTTTATCAAGTTTCTCTGATAAAGGCCTTATTTCTCACATATATAGAGACCCAAATCATACTTATTAAAATAAGAAGCATTCCCCAATTGAAAAAATTGTCAATGGGCATGAGCAGATATCTTTCAGAAGGAGAAATCAATGCTATCTATTGTCATATAAAAAAGATCTAAATCACTATGGACTAGACAAATGCAAATTAAAAGAATTCTTAGATACCACCTCCCACTTATCAAATTTGCCAGCATGACAGAAAAAGAATGTGACAAATGCTGGCTGGGATGTGGAAAGATAGGGAATTAAAGTATCATTAGTGGAATTGTGAGCTACTCCAATGATCCTGGAGAACAATTTGGAATTATGCCAAAGGATTGTAAAACTGTATACCTTTTGATGTTGCAATATAACTATTAGTTATGTATTTTAAAGAGATAAAAAAGGAAGAAGACTTACATGTAGAGAAATATTGAAAGCAAATGTTTTATAGTAGCAAGGATTTGGAAATTGAAGGAATACTCATCAATTGGTCCTGAATAAGTTGTGGTTTTGATTTTGATAGAATTTTTGTGCTGTAAGAAAAGATGAGTGAGAAGGTTCCAGAAAAACCTGGAAAGGGCTAAAAGAATCCATGCATAGTGAAATGAGCTGAAGCAGGAAATTATTGTACAAAATCACAATATTCTAATGATGACCAACTGTGAAAAATGTAGCTGTTCTGATTAATAAAATGCTATGAGAAAATTCTGAAGAACTTTTAATGAAAAATGCTGTTTACCTTCAGAGAGGGAACTGAGGACCTCTTTGTACAAATTAAAGTTTGCACTTTATTAATTTTTCTCCTTTTTTGGACACATAGCTAATATAGAAATTTGTTTTGTATCATTTTACATATGTAATTCATATTATATTGCTTGCTTTTCAGTGGGTGGGAAAGGTGTTGGTTGAAGGGAGAATTTTGAATTTGAAATTTAAAGAAAATTTCAAAAGTAATTTATTTTAAAAATAAGTAGGCTACTTTTATATAGGCTTTCTCTTCTTTACAGTGGTCCTGGGTAGAAATGTTAGAAAGACTTCTTGCTAATAAATATGATATGGACCATATTTTGACTTACCCAGATAAAACTGGCAACTTTTAAACTTCTTCCTTACCACATCTTCCTTACCTAAATTTCTTTCTATTTTTCTATTCTATTTACCTTCTTAATCCCCTCATACATGCTACATTCCAGACAAACAAGCCTCATTGCTGTTTCTCATCAAGGACAGTCTATTTCTTCTCTCCATGACTTTGTACTGGCTGATTCCATTGTCTGAAATTCTTCCCCTTCATTCATTTACATTTTTGACATCATATTGCAACATCTTTTACATGATATTTCTCCTGGTCACTTTTAAATTACCAGTGCTTTTAGCCCAAATTACCTTGCATTTATTTTATACATTTTGTGTGTATCCTTATATGTATATGTTGATTTCCCTAAAAGATTATAAAATCCTTGAAAAAAAGGCCTGTTTGTATTTTGCTTGCTCTCACCAATGATTAGCACAGTTCCTTAAAAAATTAAGTTAAAAATTCTTGATTAATTAATTGAATGATTACTTATTTACTATACATATGGTTTCCTTGAAAGCAACAGGTTTCTAATAAACCGTTGGATTTGAGGGTCATACATTATAACATGTAAAAAAAAAGAAAAAGAAATGGAACTTGCTGGGCAGCAGCAGTTGGGGAAGGAAGAAGAGCAGTAATTTTCTCTACCCCCCCAAAAGAATAAGATCTCATCATAGCCTTGTGTAACCAAGTTGACATTAACAATCGGTGAAGTGAAAAGAGTGAGAGTGAAAGTGGGACAGTAGTTAAAGGAGTTTCACCATCCATGTCATCTCTAGTCCTGTTTTACCCATTTATCTGGACAACGGAGCACTTTTGCTCTACCTGGCTAACATACACTTTGGTGTCAGCTTTTCAGTGGATGATATTGCTGCTAATATTTTTACTGCCACATTCTAATTTGCTGCTATGACTGAGATATTTACTAAACCTAGATTCCTATTTTAATTCCCAGTGATTTCTGCTGCTCTTTAATCAACATCTTTATAATGTTTATCCCAGAGCATCACATGAAAATTAAATTTCTACCTCCATTCCTCTTTTTCCCCTGGGTGTTACAGGAGAAAGAATACTGTCTCTGATGACAATGGACCTGTATTCAAATCCTACTTCAGATGCATACTAACCATGTGAACACTGGCAAGGCACTTAACCTCCTCCATGGGTTTCAGTTTCTCCACATATAAAATAAAGTCACTATACCTAGATGGCCCTTGAGGTCTCTTACACTCATGGTTTATTAACTTACACCTATATGTATCAACATGTTAAGTTTTTGTTACTTGATAACAGAGTCACGATGGTAGTTTTTGTATTTAGGGACCACACAGTGCTGAAGGCTAAATGATTTAGCAGCTTGTGTTGAGAAAAGAAATTTCTGAGGGCTTTAACTCTGAGAAAATACTTTTGTCAGATTTTATTATGGTGTATTTTTAAGTGTGCCATCTAGTCCTAACTATCCTCTCCACTGACTATACTTCAAGGATTCAAAACAAGCACTGATTTGAAACTAATGGAATGTCATATAGTCAAGGAAGTCAGATTGCTTTTACCTTCTTCCTGCCTGAATAACATGAAAAGGACCACTTGACACAGAAAGAAGTTCTGAGCAAGGTCTCTACATTTACTTTTAATAATGAAGTTGTCCTATACCACACTGGAGAGAGAATAAAGATAATGTGTTAAGAATACAACTCTTAGAGTCAGTGGATGTGAGTTCAAGTTTTGAAAATAGTATGCAGCAAGGCAAATTAACCTCTTAGAACTACTGAACTCACAATCATAACAGGAATAATATTTGCATTATCTATGTCATGGAGTATTTAAAGCAATAGCACTGCGACAACTATATGACTCAGAAAAAGGTGTCTCATAACACACTAAGGGAGGAGTATCAGTTTTCATAGTTGAATGAATGAAGAAGCATTTATTCATTAGACTATCTGTGCTAGGAACTATGTTAGGTGTAAAGGTTACAAATACAAGACAAGGAGATAGTCCTTGCCTTCCAGGAGATTGCATTCTAATGGAGAAAAGACTAATTGCTAATTGTGGAGTTGATATTTAGTGGGAAGGGAGTAGAAGAGCTTTGGATATAGAGTTTAGGACATCCTTTCCTTATAAAGAAATATTGAAAGAATGCAAGAAAATTAAGATACTTACATAATATCAGTATAGGTGTGAACTGATACAACCATTCTGAAAATCATTCTGGAACCATGAACAATGGTCCACTTAACTGTGTATATTTTTTGACCAAGCAATACTACCGTTAGGTCTATATCCCAAAGAGATGGGATATAGGAAAGATATGTGAAAAGAACCTACAGGCCCAAAGATATTTAAAGCATATCTTTTTGTAGTAGCAAAGATCTAGAAACTGAAGGGATGTTCATTAATTGGGAAAGGCATGAATATGAATGTGGTGTATGATTGAAATGGAATACTATTGTGCTATAAGAAATAGCAAACAAGATGATCACACAAATCATGGAAAGACTTGTATGAAATGTTGTAAAGTAAATTGAACAGAACAAGGAGAACAAAAATAATATATTCACTCAACTGTGAATAATTTAATTATTATTAGCAATGGAAGGATCCAAAACAACTACAAAGTATTCATGAACAAAAAGGATGTCCAACAGATGGAGTCTGAATGTAGGTTGAAATATACCAGTGTTCACTTAATTTATTCCATTAATTTTTTTCTAGTGTAAGCAAAATGTGTCTTCTTTTACAAATAGGAAAATATGTTGTGATAATGAAATTAAACCTAATCTGCCCATCTTTAGAATTAATCACCAAAGGTGAAACCATCACCACTTAATTCACAAGTTGGGAAGTCTGTAACCCACATGTGCAAGAGTGGGTAATGACTCAGAATTGACTGACTGCCCCCTGGCCAGTAGTAAGCAAAGCATCTGTTGTGATTGGACATGTAAACTAAGAGTAAGGAACAGGAAGTGACAAAAAAGAAGCTCCTTTAAAAGGGAGTGACAACTTCTTGTGGGCTAGTTCTTATTTGTTTTCCTGGAGTTGAAGCTTGAATTGGAGACCCTGCTTGCTGGACCTGAGACCTGGGACCCTAAGAGCTTGGTGTGACTGTTCTTAAATCTTTCCCTTAGAACTAACTACACATGGCGAGTGAAAAGGCTGACTCCCTTAGCCTTCCTGGAGGTACTAGCCTTCCAGAGGTTCCCTTGATTGGGAGAAGCCCTGGTGGCTAACTCCTGGTTAATTGACTTTCAGGCTCTCTTGCTGGAACCCCTAGAGCCCTGCCAGAGTAAATCCAGGGACTGAGTACATAATCTAGTTCTTTAAGATAGATCTCTTAATCTACCCTCTTCTCATCTCTCTACTTCTACTCTCTCTCCTATATTTTATAAATAAATCACTAAAATCACTTTAGAATTTATATTTATTCAGTTCCTGGTGACCACAATTTTTTAACTATTAATATCCAAACCCAGAGCCCCCTTTTTCCCTTTTACAATGTATTATATGATAATATATGTATGATTTTTTTAACATTACCTTAGGGGATTTTTTAAGGGATTAAGGAGAAATGGGAGGGTGTAAGGAGTAAAAATGGGTTTTGATTGGGTGAATATTAAAAAGTTTGGTCTCCAGGGAATTGAATAATTATCAATCCTCAATTAAGCAATGACCTCAAGTCAAATTGACTTGTATGGAAATTTATTTACAAATGAGAAGAGGAAGAGGAAATAAGGAAATGGGAGAGAGGATAAGATACGATTAGTAATCTAACACACTAGGTAATTTGCTCCAATTCCCTAGTTTATCCTAGGAAGATCTAATTAGCCCTCAGTCAAGAGAGGTTCGGCCTTGAAGGTTGAGGGCCCAGAAGGCCCTGGAATTCCAGGAAGATTTAGTCTTTACACTCACCACGTGTAATTCTAATAGAAAGATTTAAGAATAGTTTCATCAAGGTCTCAGGGTCCCAGGTCCAGCCCTCTTCCAGGTCCAAGACACGAACAAGAAGAAGAATATGAACTCATTGAACTATCTTTTAAAGGAGCTTCTTTTGCATCAGTTTCTGTGCCTTCCCCTTAATTTATGTGTCCAATCACAGCAGATGCTTTTCTTAGGACTGCCAAGGAGGCAGTCAGTAAATTCTGATTTGTCACTCATTCTAGCACACGTGGGTTACAGACCTTCCAACTTGTGAGTTAAGTGGAGATGTTTTCACCTTTGGTGGTTAAATCTAAAGATGGGCAGGGTAGATTTAATCTCATTATCACAAGGGAGGGACAGGAAATATATTGAAAAATATCATAATACAAATATTTAAGATTTTAATAATATGTAATCTGGAAAAATAATAAAAAAGNCTTAGACTAATAATACATATATATATATATATATTCATGTCAGACCAGTCACTCTCTGGCCTCAACCTTTTGATATTCCTCCTGGAAGTCTTTTTTCCCGCAAGGAAAAGCTATAAATGTTAATTCTCTCCTTGTGACTAATAGTCAGAAAAAGTATGTGAACCTATATTATATAAGCAAAAGAATCTTCATACAACTCAACCATGTTTGTTACATATCTACCTACTTTATCTATCTATTTATATATTTATCTATCTGTCTGTCTACTGATCTGCAATGATTTTTTTCCCTTTTGATACACAGTCATTATTTGTTTATTTGTATGCTGACTCTTCCTTTTATTCTCTTACTAGTCTGTCTGTCTCTCATTGTTTTTTCATGAATGAAATTCCTTGTTGGTCCCTAAAGCATTAAGACATTTAGAAAGTGAGTTTAGGAGTTCTTTTGGTTTTTTTTTTTAGCATCTCCATTTTTTTTTTATTTTTGTGTATCACAAAAGAAACACTACATCATTGTGAAATTCTTCTGTTTGTTTCTTTTCTTTCACAAATTCATTATCTGAGTTTGTCCCCTCATCACTCCTAAAACTGGACTATTAAAACGGCTTTGTAATTTTTTTCTTCTTGTTCAGTCTTTTCTCTCTTCCAAATCATTTTCCACCCTGAAAAAAACTTATCATGGAACGCAAATGTAACCCTGTTACTCTTATGTTTGGTGCTTTAAGTCCTTCCCATTCTGGATCCATCATATAGGTTTACTTTACTTGCTCCCATTCATACAGTCCATATTTCTTACGAATTGTTCTGCTTACTTTCCCTTGTTAACAACACTCTCTCCATGCCTTTTCATAAGCTAGCACCCAGTACTAATAATAACTAACATTTATAATGTGTTTGCTATGTTTCAGAGACTGTGCAAAATACTTTACTATCATTATATCATTTGATCCTTAGAAGGTAGGTGCAATTATTATCTGCATTTTACAGATGAAAAAACTGAGGCAAATAGAAACTAGAGGTTAAGTGAATTTTTAATAGTTACATAGCTAGCAAGTGTCTGAGTGTGAAATTAATGCAGGTTTTCCTGACTCCTGGTTCAGCTCTCTATCATCATAGGTACCTTTAAAATGTACTTGGCTTCTAACATGTTTCCTACAAATTTGAACTTAAGTGCTGTTTAAAATAAAATTTCTTTCCATTGCTTCTCCTAATCCTGATTGTATTAAAGCTGCAACATTTGAATTTCAAGAGCTTTTTTCCTCATTGGTAACCTTTGATCAAATTAATATCTTGTTCCCTAAATTCAAAACATCAAATAATTTTTGTATATTATTTTCTACTCTACAATATTGAGATTTATTTAGTGCTGGAACCAAGTTAGATAAGATCCTTTTACAGTGTTCCTATAGGAAGGTCCTTAAATTAACTCTATATTTCTCATTTTGAAAGTCAGTCATATTGGGTTATGGGGAATTCATTTATTCAAAACTTTTTCTTTTAGGCCAACATTTCTTTCATTGCATTTTTTATTTCTATGTATGTCATATCCTTTCTAAGAGTCTCTACTTCTTTGGAGACATGCTATATCATGTGTGATTTATTGTATAATGTGTTTTTCTTTATTAACTTCAGCAATATGATATATTATTTAATTCATATTGTACACAATTAATATAATTGTACTAATTCAAATTATACTATATTTAAAATTTTTATTTTTCTGTGGCACCATTTTGAGTGATTTTACTGAAGGTTTAGTGATATCTTTGAAATGGTCAGAATCTTCTCTTTCAAGGTTTTTTTTCATTCATAATGGGTAATTTTTATTATGTTATGATATTTCTTTGACATTTTAATTATTAATTTCTATATTCATAAGTGTATCTGGTAGTTTATATATAATTTTGTTATACTCAGCATTTCTTCCCTCAATTTTTTGTCTTTAAGCTTTTTTGGGATTGGGTGGAATTTATATTAGTTTGCATCTGTCTTTTCTCCTCCCTCTTGGCTCACTTTTCCTTCCACTGCTGTCCATAGTCTATGCCTTTATTCCCACCATTCCCCAAAACTGAATAAGTTTGGTAGTTGTGGGGACTCAACTACTCTTCACTTAGTATGAATTTAATAGGTTGAGGCCTGACTCTAATTCTAATTCTATTTTTTTTAAAATTCGGGTTCATTTCCTTTTCTTTTTGTGGATAGGAAGAATCCACATATTCTCTAGCTCTTAGATTTTAGAAGATTTAGGCTTAGTATTTTTTGGGGAAACTTGAAAGGAGTATCAATGGATAGACCTTAAAGCATAAGCCTTTGTGGTTGCTCATATTAGTTGCATTCTTTACTAGATATAAGTTGTTGGGGATGCTGTAGATGAACTCGAACTATTCCTATTTTCATTAGATGAGGCTTTTATGTTGTTGGAGGTGTTTCTGTCTTTTAATTTTACGTATTCAGCTTTACTGTGTGTTTTACATATACAATATTTCTTTTGTGAATGTTAGAAAGAGAAATTATATGGGAAAAATAACTTCTTGTAAAACATTTGACATCTAATCCTACCAGTTTTTGTGAATTTGTATGCCTCTGACATTAATTTCATATTAACATGTCTTTATACATTGTTTTCTCTCAATGAAATGTAAGTGCTTTGAGAGAAAGAACTGTTTTTTGATTACTCTTTTCTACTCATTTTCAACATCTAGCCCAGAATCTTGTATACAGTAATTATAGAATAACTACTTATTGAATGAATGAATGAATGAATGAATGAATGAATAAATGAATGAATGAATCTTTGGCATAACATACCAAAGCTTAGGAAGACCTCATTCTTTGCCTCTGCTCTGTTGACAAATTCTGTCTAGTCTGAGTACTATAGTAAATAAAACTGAAAAATAAATCAACAAAAGAAAGGCTAGTAAATGATTATTCCCCCCTACACACACATTGACTAACAAAGATCATTTCCTGAGGCATGGGAGGAATAATGGAGATATTTTAGGAATAAAAGTTTAGAGAATGAGTTTTAATGTAAGGTGGAAGGAGTGAGAGAGTAAGTAATCATCTGCCTGTATGTATCTGTGTTTTTACATTGATTTTAAAGCAGTAAAATGTCAAGGGAACTCTAAGCTATTATATAAATCAACTTTTGTGTATTTTTTGATTTCTTTTATACCCACTCCTTTTCTTGGTCACTTATTTGAACTTAACAATTCAAAACCAATTATTACATACTTGCTATGTTCCAGACACTATTTTAGGGACTAGCAATATGATAGAAAAATAATAATGCTTATCTTCAAATAGCTTGAATTTTATTGGGCTATAGCAGGTATTCTAGTAAAGAAATCAGATATTTCATTTGGGAAAGAACACTAACAACCAGATGGAGTAGGAAAGACTTCGGTAAGAAAGGGGAATCTGATCTGAATCTTAGAGTAAAATAAAAATTCTGAGTAAGAAAAATAATGATTTTATTCTAATAATTTGGTCCTTTTGGTTTGAGTACTGATAGATAAAATGTCAGCTTTGCCAAACAACTAGAAACCCAATTTAGCTGGAATATAATATGTAAAATAAGACTAGACAGGTAGATTGAACCCTCAGTAGAGGTCCTTAAATTCGAGATTAAAGAGACTATTTTATTCTCCTTGCTGATTTTTAGGAAAAATCAAATTATCATACCAATAAAATATTTCTATTATCCTTGTTGAATATGACTAGTAGCTTTATAATGACAATTTTAATGACCTACAAAAGGGTTGATTCATTAAAAAGGAATCAACCAAAGGTAATTAGGATAATTAAATGCTATGTTTTTAAATTAAAAGACAGAGGAGGAACAGGTATTTGCAAAACTGAATTTGAACTGGAAATTAGTCTAATAACTAATTCCAGGAATATATTTTAATACTCCTGATCTATAATTGTAGGTCAGTTCCTGTTCTCTGGTTCCACTATGTTATTTGATTTCCTACAGAGCTGGCACATGATATTTTCCACTTTATTCAGGGATACAATGATCACTTTGAGGCTAAAGAAGTTGTCACTTCTTATTTTTGGCTAGCGTGATGTGGCAAAGAAAATGGCACATACCATGTTGTAGCCACAGCAATGATATCAGGTGTCTCTGTGGTAAAAGCCAATACAAATTTTTATTGACTTCACAAATCAATTACTCACCAGATATCTTAGACCCAGGCATCTTCCAAGAGGAAGATAATAGTCCTTCTTGACCTGTAGTAAAGCAATATATATTTTAAAAATTAAAGGATAAGAATCACAGCAAGGAGATATCAAGTTTGCATGTGTATATGTGTGATCTTAACTTGAAATGATTTTAAAAGAGTAAAAATGCCAAATGTACTCAAAATGAACCATGGATGATGTAAATAAATATGGAATATCATTCTGATGGCATCTGGTAATACTTGTTTTAGCAGACAAGAAAACAAATGCAACATGTTGTAACACAATTTTCTTTCGTCTTGGTAATAGATGAAAACAAGAAAAAAAAAGACTCTTCTAAAGTTCTTGGGAAGTTGCCAGTAGTCTTCTGATTATAAATACAAGAGAGGCAACAATAAAAATAAATAAACTTGTGATATCTTAAACTGGTTCTCCGCCGGTCATATTCAATACCACACCCACTGACAGCTGTCAGTAGATTAACTGGGAATAATAAATTCAAAAGTAAGACAACATTAAATAGGGTAATTAATTAGAATATACAAAGGCAATTAATCATAATTCCAGAACTAAAATTTAATATAAAAAGTTATGTATACTATGAGATGGAGACTTTAAAATATTTCCCCTATTAATTATAAATAGCAACCAATATTGTTTACTAATATAACATTTTATATTATTCTATATTTTCCCATCTCTCAAACATAAGAATTACTTGTGCCTTAGAATGATGCATTAGAGAAAAGAATGGATTTACTATCACAATCCTTGAGTTCAAATATCAATATTTGATAAGATAGTCTAAGACAGCAATGGCAAGACTTTTTGACATGAAGTGCTGTGCACTGCCTCCCTCCTACCTTTCCCCTACCCTAGACAGGGGAGGGAGGAAGCACTCCTGTTGGGATACTGGGCAGAGGGGAGGGTGATAAGAGTTGTGTGGAAAGAGGGAGGGAAGTGACCCTAGCACTCTGCTCCCCTCCAGTTCTGCTCCCCTCCAGCTATGTGTCATGCTATGAGCTATTCTCCCATTAAACATAGCTCCTCTCCAACCCCAACCTGAGAATCACCTTCACCAAAGACTCAACAAACTGCCATCTATACTGCACCCTCATGCACTTTACCCCAGGCAGGGGTGGGAGAAGTTGCTCCCATGAAGTTGCTAGGAAGAGGGGCAGGTAATGTGAGGAATATCCTTTGGGACATGGAGAGGGAGAGGGGAGAAGTTCTTCCCCAAGTCACTCTGGCTTT
Source organism: Gracilinanus agilis (assembly GCF_016433145.1). Taxonomy (NCBI): domain Eukaryota; kingdom Metazoa; phylum Chordata; class Mammalia; order Didelphimorphia; family Didelphidae; genus Gracilinanus; species Gracilinanus agilis. Next base: position 117,942,160 of record NC_058130.1, on the reverse strand, counting down.
CTAGTAACAAATTTTGGTGGGAAACTTCAGGTGTGCCCACAGAGAGGACTCTGCATACCCTTTTTGGCACCTGTGCTATAGGTTCACCATGACAAATCTAGGAGATTCCTTCTAATTTTGGGATTGTACAATTATAAAATTCTACAGATGGGGCCAGTACTTGGATCTCAATTTAAGATTTCCCTGAAGCAGATGTCATTAACATATTTACTGCTGACAGACTCAGTATTTCTAATGGATATGATTCCTTTCAGTGCAGGCTCACTACCATACATTCACAATCAGTGACAGAATTAGAGTAAAAACTCAAGTCTCTTGACTTTCAGTTTAATTGTTCTCAAGTATAAATTCTATTCATATTTTGTATGAACTATTGAAAAGAACAATAGGTTTGGAATCAGAAGACCTATGTACAAATTTTATTTTTGCCCCTTACTAGCTGGGTGATCTTGCTGAAGTCACTTAACCTTTTCTAGATATCAGCATCCTCATCTTTTAAAACCAGAGACTGGTCCAAATAATTTCTAAGGTTCCTTTCCACTCTGATATTCTATGATTATATATAGAAAACACATACTATTCCCTTTCTTTTAGGTCCCAACTGTTTTTTTTAAATTTATTTTTAAATTTAGAATATGTTCTATGGTTACATGATTCATGATTTTTCCCAACCCTCTTCCTTCCCCCTTTCTGGAGCTGACAAGCGATTCCATGGAGTTATACACGTATCATTGTTCAAAAGTCCAAAGTGTTTTTTTAAAAAAAGTATAAATCAATTCAGAATTAGTATCTAATAAGCTAGTGACTATTTAGGAGAATAAAAAGTTATATGTATTAAGTAATTTAAAGACCACCCTGAAGCTTTTTTTTAATGATAAGCCTATGTGTATTTCTATTTGAATGAACTTGTCTTAAAATATATAACCAAAGAATGAAATAAAAATCTAGTAAAGAGCTCAGTTTCCTAGTGTGGTGTTTTTGAACTACATCCATTTATTCATTCATTGGCATGTATTAAGTGTATACTTTATTTCAGGTATGTGGAGTTATATTCAATTTAGATTAGTCATGCTCCTGGCTGATTCAGAGGTAATACTTTGGCAGAAAATAAACACAGAGAGCAAGGTAACCATATAACAAGGGATCTGTCAGTTGTGAGGAAAAAAGCTTTCTAAAACAGATGCTGGATGAGTTTGGCTTTGATTGACATAATTCAATAGTCAATGTCAGCATATGAAATATGAAGATAGGGGTTATAGAATAGTTATAGAGGCAGACAGATATCCTGTTTGACTGCAACATAGAATGCAATGCTGTAGGTGGGAATTTCAGGAGTGCTCATTTATTATATAATGTAATATATATTTTGTCTTTCAATTTCTGTTAAAATGAATTTCTTTTATAATTATTTTTAAGAAATATATTAATTTCTCATCTCTTTAAATGTATATATATACACATATACATATATATGTACACATAAATATATAATATACACATAATCATAGTTTTTTGATTCCTTACCCCCACCTAATTTATTGGAAAGGTCTAGAGATTATGCCTTTGTAATATCGCCTGTGTATTCCACATTCTCTCTTCTAACACTGTCACCATTTTATACAGGTCTTAAAAACCTCAAGAACAGACTCGTGCAGTAGCCTAATAGTTGTTCTGTCTAGTACATGTCTTTGGCCACTTCAGTCTATCATCCACTGAATTCTCCTATAGATCTTTTTAAAGTGAAAGTCTGACTTTTTTATCTCCTGGTTTTCAATAAACTCCACTGTTTCCCTATTACTTCCAGGATAAGTTCAACACAAAATCTACTGTTCGGCATTCAAAACTCTTCATAACCTTTCCCCTTGACTTTCTAGTCTTTTTTTTACAACTTCTGCTCATGGTCCCCATTCAGTCATTATTTCAGTGATACCAGTGTGCTGCTTACTCAAATTTCTTTATATCCACATTCTGTTTGTCTGGAATTGCTTCCTACCTTACATCTGCTTCATGTCTCCCTTGGTTTCCTTTAATTCCCAGATAAAAACCAACTTTATATATGGATCCTTTCTCAATCTCCCTTAATCACTTGAAGCTAGCCCATTTCCTCTTTATTTATCATCACTTTTTCATATATATATATACATATATATGTACATAATTGTTTGCCTGTTGTTTCTGCCATTACACTGTGAACTCCTTAAGTGGATGTGCTATTCTTATTTTTTTTGCTCAGATTTTTAATTTATTTCTTGAGATATCTGGTAAATATTGCTAGATTTTCATGCTTTCTTAGGAATTCACAGATTTCTCTGCCTATATAGGTATTTATTTTTCCACTTTGATCTTGATCTGCCTGATTTTCACTCTACAAAATGAGATTCCATAGACTGAATACCCCTTAGTATCTCTCCTTTTCAACTTTTTGCCTCCTTTTATATGTGGCGTCCCCCATTCTAAGCATCTTGAGGTCAAAGATTTTCTCTCCATTTGCAAATTGTATCCCTAGTACTTAGTATAGTATCTGGACTATGTGCTTAATAATTGTTTATTAGAGTAAATGTTCTTCTAAATCTGGGTTTATTTAGTTGATCTACATGCCATATTCCCTTTTGTTTCTAATGTATTTCATGTTGTTTTATTTTTTTTTACTTTATGTTCAATGTCTTTAACTGAGTTTTCTTTTACTTTAGATCTTTTGATAATTTCCTACTTTCTCCCCTTATATTCTTCTATTGCTCTCTTTCTGACTCCTTCCTCTTTAATAATAGTTTTCATGAGGCCTGTACCTCAAATCTCTCTCCCTCTTCTTTTGCCCTTAGAAGTTGACTTTTCATTGGTCTTTGTCTCTCTCTCTCGTTATTTCTATGGGGACAGAAATGGACTCCATGAGAAGTCAGCCAACCCCAGATCTCTTTCCTTTAGACATAGTAAATCTTATGTATACAATAGACTAGCAGTTCCTAATCACATTTTTGGCCAAGTAATATGTAAATAAGTGAAAGTGTGCTTTCATGTTGTAGTACTAGGAGGAACAACATCCTGTTTTCGGCTTTCCATGATATAGGACTATTGAAGAGTGAGTCAGGGAAAGACTTGATTCTTTTGAAGTCCCATGATTATTGTTTGTATTACCCTGCCAGAGAGTGGAGTCCAGGAAGGGGAGGATGCTAAGTGAGCATGTTAAGGATTAGAGATCCATGTTCTCTTTTGTTTGTTCATTGAATTGTTGCCTTTTTAGGATTCTTGATGCAATAGATAATTTGGAACAGCTATCATGTATAATTAATCTTTTGGAGGGGTTTGAGAAGTAAGAGTATCAGATAAAATAGACCTCTATTTTATTAGTCATGTGCCCTAGGATAAAATATAGGACTTTATCTTATAGAAATGATCCCACTTTCCTCTTAAATAGTACACTATTTTATTGATGTTTCTGATGTGATACTGAGATTCAGCTTTGTTTTAATTATTTGTGAACTTTGCTTATGATTCTGCTTCTCTTTCGTCACAGTAACCCCTGTAAGATCTGGAACTCACTCCTTTTCAATATCTTCAGCTCTTGGAACTCTTCCTTTCTCTGGTTTGAAAACAAAGTTCTCTTTTTTCAAAACCTTCATTTAAAAATTTCTTTATTTCCCACTAAGCTGTATTTCGCTGCTCTTCTCCACCATAATTTAGAGTCAGATATATTATTCTACCCACCCTTTTCATTTTCCTTTTGAAAGTTTTCTTCTCTTCCATTGTACATTCCCTGAGGACAAGGTCTATTTTTCTCTTTCTTTTTATCTTCAATACTTAGCATACTTGCTGACTGAAATTATTTTCTTCCCTGTATTACCATCCCACTTTCTCTCCAAAATTCAAATTTCACCCAATCATCAAAGCTCAATTCATAGAAGTCTTTCCTTGTTTCCCCTTTCCTCTACCATACCTCAGAATGTAGAAGTAATTTTGCAGTTCTCTTAATTTTTATGGTACTTTGTTTTTAACTTCAATGGGAAAGTATGATAAGCTTTATGCAATAGGACATTATTTCAGATTCCAGTTTTGTTCCTTACTCTCTGAATTACTTTCAATAAGTCACTTAAACTCTTCTTGGTCTCAGTTTCCTTGTCTATAAAAATAAAAAGTTCAACTCTATTATCCTTTCTTATCCTAAATCTAGAATCCTATGACTATTTTATTATATTGTACTTAATTTTATTCCAGGTTACATTTTGACACAGTTTTTAATAATCATTTTCTTATATTTTGTGATCCATAGCTCTCTTCTTCCTACTCTTCATGCTTCCTCAAGGTGTTAGGTAATATGATATTGGTGGTATATTTGTTATCATTAGATACATATTTTCATGTCAATCGTGTTAAAGAATATACATATTGCTTACACTATAGGAAAAAGTCAAGGTGGAAATAATGTGAAGAATATTATGCTTCCATCCGCATTCCAAACTATCAGTTCCCTCTATGTTTGTGGATAATTGTACTTTATAATGTTTACACAATATACATATGCATTTGTTTTTCTTTAAGTCAATAAAAGATTTCAGCAAAAGAATCACCTTCCTAATCTCTATTTTGTCTGCTATAGAGCATAGTCAAGAGTTTAGCAAATATTTGTGAAGTACATTATAGAAATAATGGACAAAGTATGTCAGTTTTTGTCCATTTTAGATACTAGATAGAGGTTAGCAAGGATATAAAATATTTGTTGCTTTTCAAAATCTCTGCTATGCCCAGGTGTCCACTAAGCAGGAGAGATTGCAGCTGGAGAGGCATGAGCCTGGTGATATATGGCATCTGTTGTCCACAGACAGGTCCAGCTAAGCACAGTAAGCATTGCTACCACCATTAGCTGATGAATTCTTTGTAGATAGAGCGAACATGACCCAAATATATACCTGGAGAATATAGACTTCAATATTTCTAGGATCCAGAAATTCATCCCTGTGGATACACCTTTTGCCATTGCAGAGCACAACTACTCTATAATATAGATTGTTGTAGAGAGTTGCTGTGGCCTAACAATTTATCAGCCTGCATCTAACCTAGTAATAATCCTCTCTGAATTATAATATAGAAGTTAGTTGCCAAGTCACTTGCTAGAAGTATCTGTTAGCACTTTTTTAAAACATATTCCACAATAGATAATTTTTTTTCATTTCCACCATGAGGACACATAAAATTGCTTAAATATGGGCAGAAGTTTTATTATCTCAAAAAAAAAAACCCTTTCAACTATTTTTCTTCCTAGAATCAATATTTTTTTCTCAGTAATTTTAATTATAATTGTGCCTCTTTCCATAGCATCTAAATCTTCAGAGCTCCAAAAGAGTGGTAGAGGTTTTCTTATACATTAAATCATGTCAATTGTATTTAGAGCAATATGATTCTTCTTAGAATTTCATATTTCTAATGAATCCTTATATATTTCTCAGGATTTTTACAATATCTTCCTTATTGATCGTCCATAAATCTTGAAGAATTAAACAAGGTACTCTAAAATACTGATTATTGCTACTGTACAGTTATATGTTTCAAATTATTTAACAAAATCTGTAGATGCTTTACTTTCTTAAAAAGTGACGTCAAGAAATTTTTACGCCTACCTGATAGCCTGGGATGTTGCTGAAGCCTCCTGCATGGACTTTTTGTTTACACAGAAATCCATTCTGGTAATCTTTACCTATAATCCTGTTCTATGTTGGTACATGACATATGTTAAGATAGTTTCCCAAGGCTTGTATGAAAACTCCTTCAAAATCATCTGCTTTCTAAGTACACTGTGGGGAATGGATTGGACAGCTTGTGGAATGTCAAAATGAACACGTTGATACCTTTTTACACTAATGGCCTCACTCTGGAAAAAAAGGGGAGGGAATCTCATTAATTAGCTAACACTAAATAATCTCCACTCTAATTTTTTTAACATCTTCTGTCTCTATACCCCTTCCCTAATTATGCCATGTTTCTTTTTGTACATTCTTCTGTACGTACATGTCCTCTTCCCTGATGAACTGTGAAGGTTTTCTTGTGCTTGAGGAATTGAGTCATCATTTGAGGAAGAGACTCAGTTTGAAACCTGGCATATAACTTACATGTAAGTGTTATATATGATGTGTGTATGGAGCAACACTCAGAATCTACCTCAGTGATTCATAGTATTTTCAATCTTGATTTCGGAAAATTATTCTCTCAAAGATGGAAGATGTTAGACACTATCTAAAAGATTTATTAGCCAGTGCTGTCATCACACCACCTCTAGTTAAACATTTGTCTTGGTTCCAGGATATGGAAGAAGCCTAGAAAGATTCAAATATCTATATACTGAAAGACTCTGTACAAGAGAACTAAATAGATCAGTGGTTCCATGGTTTTGAACTTTCGAACAAATATTCTTTCCAGTATAGTATCTAAAATGGACAAAAACTGAGATACTTTGTCCATTATTTCTATAATGTACTTCACAAAGTTCAAATATGCCCTGAACTATTTGCAAGGCAGCCAGTAATTATCATAATCAGAGCTATGCAATATATTCTATCAATATCTGAAAGGTAAAGGAAACTGCTTCCACTTATACCAGGGAACTGACCAGTTTGATCATACAGCCCAAGGAATCTCAGAAGAATCTCCCACTGAAATAGGAAACTACCAGACAGAATTTTCCTCATTCCATGAAGACTGCGACATTCTCTGCAATTATATATAGTCTTAGAGAATACATGGGGCCACTGAGAGTTTATGTGACTTGCTCAGGGTCACCTAGCCACATAATTCAGGGTTTAACAGATTTAGAAATGACTAAGTACGGGAACAAGCTCATTAAATTTTTATCTTGTTAACAATTAAACTTTCCAAGCCAGGCTGATATAAATGAAAGAATATAGTCATGATTAATACAGTCAGAAAATGAAATTAAATAAAATTTTTTCTTGTCCCAAGTAATTCACAAACCAGTATAAGATCTTTAATGTCAAATACATATTAGAATGATGATGACCCTCATCAAAAGATTACTCCCCAAACTTCTAGGCTAGGATTCGTATACAACACAGACTATTATTTGCCTGGGCTAGCTATCACCAAGTAAATTCAACTTATAAATATTTTATTAAATTCTTAATTTGTGTCAGGTACTGGAATAAACCCAGAGGATGAAAAGAAAGTAAAACATAACAAACCAACAAACGACCAAAAAAAAAACTCTAATTGCCCTTAAGGAGCTCATAGTCTGATGAGGGAGATAACTTTCAAACAATTTCGAACAAACGAGAAATAGACATTGTAAACTGGAAATAATAAATTAAGAGTGGGAAGACACTTGCATAAAGGGGCACTGGGAATGTCTTCCTGCTGAAGATGAAATTTTAGCTGGGGCTTGAAGGAAGTCAGGGAAGTCAGAAGATGGAGAGAAGTAGGCAAAGAAATCCAGACATAAGGGACATTCGAATTTATTATCTAGGATCAGAGATGGAGTGTCTTTTTTGAGGAATAGTTAGGAGACCTGTACTACAGTCCTCAGCCATTGTCACCGGAGAGTATGTGGTAGGGAGTAAGGTGTATGATGATGGAAAAGGTAACAAAAGTCCAGATAAGGAAGAATTCTACAAACAATACCATGGGTTTTATTTTTGATCACAGAGATGATAGGGAGACACTCAAGTTAATTGAAGGGGAATTGGTGGTAGTGAGGATCATAACATGATCAGATCTGTGCTTTAGGAGCATCAATTTGACATCTGATGAGAGAATGGACTGTAGTAGGGAAAGACTTCAGGCAGAAATATCTATCAGACTCTTGCATTAATCTAAGCATAAGGCACTGGAATTCTGAAACATGAGGGTAGAAGTGTCAGAGGAGAGAAGGACACATATGAAAAATGCATGTTATGAAGATAGAATCAATAGGACTTGACAACAGTTTGGATATTGAAGGTGAGTGCCTTGAGATTTGAGAATGGCATTTTTGTTGAAAGTCTAGGTACTTGTGTAATGGTTATGACCTCAGGAGTAATAAGAAAGTTTAGAAGAGAGAAGGGCTGGGAGGAAGGATGATGAATCCAGTTTTGGATATGTTGGGTATTTCTATGGGACATTAAATTTAAAATGTCCAATAAGCAGTTGGAGATGTGGTATTAGAAATTAGGGTTGGATTAATATATTTAAGAATCATCAGCTTAGTGATGATTATTGAATGCAAAGGACTTTATGATATCACCAAGCAAAATAGAATAGACAAAGGAGTATAAGTCCCAAGAAAAAGCCTTTAAGGAATACATGAAGTTTATGGTTATATCTTAAATGAAGATACATCAGAGGTAACTGAAAAGGAATGGTCTGATGGATAAGAGGAAAATCAAGAGAGTAGCAGCTAGGAAGTACAGCTGTTTAAGTGTTGTAAAGAAAGTCCAGAATTTACACACTGCTTCTGGTATTGATTAGCTATATGACCTGAGAAAGTTAATTTGTGTGCCTCAGTTGTCCAACATATAATATGGAATAACATCTACTTTACAATTCCTTCTCATTCTTTATGAAGCCATTGACACTATCATCCTCTTCTTAATATTCACATCTCTCTGCATTTTGGTGCCAATACTAATACTAAAGAACAAATGAGATATTATTAGTGTTTTGCAAATCTTATAGTGCTATGTGTATTCCATATACTGATGCTCTCTTTATCACTGTTAGTATTATTATTATCTCCAAAATTCAGGACAAGAAGGATGAAGATTGAAAAGAATCCATTACATTTATAATTGGCAATGTTAGGAAGGGCAGTTCTAGTAGAATAAAGATATAAAAAGCCAAACTCCAGAGAGTTTAGAAGTAAGAGACAGGACTGGAAGTGGAGTTGCCAACTGTAGATTGAATTATTAAGGAATATAGCAGTGAAAGGGAAGAGAGATACAGGACAATATCTAGTTGGCTTGGGCAGATTTTGTGAGGGTTTCTTGAAGATGGGAGAGACATAGGCATGCTTGTTACTTGATAGGTAAGTAGTCAATAGACAAGAAAATAATGAAGAGAATGAAAGTGAAGATTTATGAACCAACCTGATTCATAGGAGTTGAAAAATTTCTTTTTTTCCTGATTGACTTTATAATTTATTGAACTATAACAGGATCTATTTATTGCCATAACATCCACACTACTTAAAATTATCTGATAGAGCTACAACAAATCATCTGGAAATACAAAAGGACAAGAAAATCAAGTATCTAGAGAATTAATGGAAAAATATGAAAGAAATTGGCTTAGCTGTTCTGGATGTTAAACCATATGAGAAAAGAACAATCATCAAAACAATCTGGTACCAGCTAAGAAATAGGATGGAAAAAAGCAGGAAAAAGATTAGTCACTGACTATAGAGTAGTAAATAACAATAAGAACCTAATGTTTGACAAACCCAAAGATCCAAACTTTCAGAATCACTCACTGAGAAAAAATGGATTACTATATGGTAGACATTAGGCACACAGCCAACAACTCAAAGAACCAAGCCAAAATGGATATATGACTGAAAAATAAAGGGAGATACCATAAACAAAATAGAGAAATATAGAATAGTCTACCTGTCACATCTATGGGTAAGGGAATAATTTTTTTCTAAACAAGACACATAGAATAATATAAAATGTAAAACATTAAATTTAAAAAGTTTTTTCACAACCAAAGACAATGCAACCAACATTAGAAGAGAACTGACAAATAGGGGGAGGGGAGCAATTATAGAAAGGGACAGCTAGGTAGCTCAGTGGTTTCAGACTGAGACTTATAGATGAGAGGTCCTGAGTTTAAATCTAGCATCAGACACTTCCTAACTGTGTGACCCAGAGCAAGCCATTGACCCCCATTACCTAACCTTTACCATTCTTGCGCCTTGGAACCAATACATAATACTGATTCTAAGATGGAAAGTAAGGGTTTGAAGAAAAAAGTATCTCTGAAAAAGGCATCAATATTCAAATATTCATATAGAAAACCAAGTCTATTTTTAGCTAAACAAATCAAGAACTTAAAGTACCTCTCCTTGACACTAAGAGAGTTCACAAGTCAGTTACTAGAGTAAGCTCATACCTCCAAAGGTAACTGCCCCCCCAATTGGGTAGTGGCAAATAGACAGATTGCAATTGGTTTCTGTAAAGTGAGAGAGCAACAGGAAGTTTGTGGTGGTGAATGGAGTGATTCCTTCCTTTGTTCTTCAGTGAGGAGCCTCTCTATGCTTCTTGGTGCTTTCTTGGAACACTTCCTTCAGCATGAGTTCTGGTAAGATTCTTGGCTATCTTAACCTCATGTGCACTGAAGGTTCCTGTGAATGCTTCAGCATCTCCTGGTTCTTCAGATTTTGACTTCCTAATTAGGAATTTGGATTCTGGTGAGATTTGCTTTCAGATTCACCCTTGGGGTCTGGAGACATTAGGATTAAACTCAGGGTATTTGTAGCTAGGCAATACTTTCTGTCTTTTTATCTACATTTATCACTTTCACTCTTTCCGCCTCTTTGTAAATAAAACTGCTAAAAGTCATTTTGACTTAAGCTATTTTTATATTTTAAAGTCAGTGACTACAATATTACTTTAGAACTTTCATATTAGCATAAAACCCTAAATTTAAATTCTTACAACTGGAAGCTGAACTCTGGAAACATAATTAAAAAATTAAAGTAAATAAAAAAGAAAAGTAGTTTAAAAAAAAAGGAATATAACAGGCATAGAACCCGGACCCATGGTTTTATGAGCATATGGAATTATTAAGTGAATAATTTCCCTTAACAGTTCTTTTCTGTAACTTATAGTCTCAGAGTCACCAAAGCACCAAGAGGTTGTGATTGACCAGGGTCTATTTGAGAGCCAGTAGATGACAGAAAACCATAAAATAATATTATTTAAGTTGCATTATTTATTTATTTATTTATTTATTTATTTTATTGAATGTGTCTTAATTAGATTGTAAATTGTTTACACATTTTAACACCTCTGCTGTAGAGGCAGGCTTCTGACAAATTTTCCTCTATTTCTGTATTTTTTACTTCAAAATTTGTCATTTTCTTCTTTATGCTTTCTCTTACCTTGGAAAGATTCTTTATAATGAGTTAGGTTGTCTGTTTTCTGGCCTATTTCTTCCAGGATTCTGATTTCTGACCTAATTATTCAATATTAATAATTCCTTTCAAAGGAATAATTCTAGTTTTTTCTCATTTTTAGCCAAATTTTGAGGGAATTCTGATAATTATTGTCCTGTTCTATTTCACTTCAAGGTTTTTGGCTAGCGTTACTTAGAACAGAAAATTCTTATTCATTTTATTATAGCCTTTACAATAGTTCTTACTCACTTCTCATTCCTTATTTGTGGGTTTTACTCTAGTATTTTCTGTTCAAGAGGTAAATTAATGGTCAACTTTTCTCTTTTCACCTTTTTATTTTTCTTTTCAGATGTTTGCCTCTGGCTACTGTAAAGAAAGAATTGAACTCTCTTGTTTATTTTTAATCTAATCAATCAATAACCTTTAATTTAATCAATCAAGAATTTGAAGTACTCCTACTTAGCACTTGGTTGGTCACTAAGTAAGAGAGTTCACAAATCACTTACTAGAAAGGCTACAAGTACTGCCCCTCTTGGGCAATGCTAAGCAAATTGGGAAGCTGTGATTGGTTTCCGTGAAGTGGGAGAGGGACAGGAAGTAACATGGAAAAAGGACTATAAAAGGCAAGACCTAGAAGACTGATGGATTCCTTCCTTCCTCGCCTCTTCAGTGAGAACTCTGTCTCTTGTTTGGTGCTTCAGTGGGACACTCTCTTCAGTGCGAGCTCTGGTGAGTTTTTTGGAGATTTTAGCCATCGTGTGCACTGAAGATTCTCCACCAGCTTTTCAGCATCTACTGGCTCTTTGGATTTTGGCTTCTTAATTAAGAACTTGTATTCTGGTGAGACTCCCTTTCAGATCCATATTCATGGTCTGGAGGCATTAGGATTAGGATTTAGGGTATTTGTAGCTAGGTGATTTTTTTCTACCTCTTTTCTACATTTCATATCCCTACCTTGTAAATAAAAATTGCATACAGTCATTTTCACTGGAGAAGTAAATTATTTTTATATACAGCAACCACAATGAAATTATTTTAATTCATACATTTAGTCAAACCAGTTCTAAATCTTACACTACCTTCTTTATTGTATGGCCTTTCCCTATTTGAATGCTATGATCACTGTGTAGAATCCAGCAGAGCCAGAGATTTAAACACAGTAAGACCTCCATTATTTTCAAAGATCCTTCTAATAAGTTGTAAATAGCACATAATAGTGAAACACATTATTTTATTTAATCTAAAGAGAAGCACTGCTCTGACATGGACATTACTTGTGAGAACTCTGGACAAAGATGGGAGAGGGTCTAATTTTTGGTACAAAACAATGTAATGATTCACACTAATATTTGTGTGAAGAATGAGAATGAGTGCGATTGTACGAAATGCTGCCAGACTTTATGCCACTTTAGAAAATGGCATAAATTTAAAGCATAATTTAAAATATTTATTGTATGTACTTTTTTTTGCTTTCATTTTTTTCATTCCTCAATCACCTATACTTGTATTCTCATGTTTTGAGTTTGCATTAAATGATGTCCTACTGTAAAGGCTTGTTAACCTTCAGACAGGATATACTAAATGGCATTTTTAAGAGTTTCACTTTCATTTGGGTTGTATTTCAAAAGGTTTAAACTTCATATGGTATTTTAGCATTCTAATCATGTTGATGTAGTATTAATTACTATAGACTTGACACATTTCCTCTTGTTTTGAGTTGATGACTTATGCTCAAAACATCTTCATTCTTCACTGCCATATGAGCAAATGTAGCACTGTTTTTATAATATCATTGAAGATATTCTCTGCAAAACAAGGTGAAGACAAGAACATTCTTGGAAGAGGAAACTAAAGAGCATAATTTGCCTGACATTTGGCCACATGATAATAGCGGTATTTTAATTTTAAGAAAAAAAAACTAGTACAAATACTTAATGATTCTTATGATCCTTTGACACTAAAGAGACTTATTTGATAAAATAAACATTAATTTTTTCATAAGTTTCAGAGTAATAACCTTATTCACGTGTGGAAAACATTGCACAGAACAATAAAAATAAACTGACATTGGAATTTAAATTGAAATATACGTGAAATATATACAGGATCAGCAACTAACACAGACTTCCTTTCATAAATCATGATTCCTCTGTGTTCAACCGTAATTAGCAATGAGCTTTATGCACTTGTGTAAAGCTAATACTGTTTCATAATTACACTCAAATCCCCAGGGTAAGTTTTGACTCAATAACAAGGTAAAACTGTAACTATAATGACCTTTCCTTATCCATGTTGTTATATAGAAAGCATTAGAGAAAAAAGAAAACCAATTATCACAATACACACATACATATATGCATATATATGTATTTACACATATCCATATCTACACATATTGGGGGAAGAGAAAAAAGATAGGGAGAGAGAGAGAGAGAGAGAGAGAGAGAGAGAGAGAGAGAGAGAGAAAGAATTCAGTGAAATTCAGTCAGCTGTCAGTGCAGTAGAGAACTTCAGCTGAGCTGACCTATTTCGGGGCTGGTGTAATATTCCCTTTTCCACTTCAGCTAATTATACCTTTAGAGACAACTCCTATTTATATATATATATATAGGGAAGAAAATCCTTGCCCCCTTCTTGTAATTCTGGTCAGTTTATATGACTTTCTTAAAATCTCTTTTTATTGTGCAAGCTTAAATTTATAATATTTACCTGCATGAGGTTCTTTTTTTGTGTACTTGTTTTTAGCCATTCACAAATAATAAAATTTATATGCCAAAGGAAGGAAAAAACTTTCAAGTTGCAAAAGTGGTAGTCAGGTCCTTGCTAAGTTTATCCTTGTCAATTTACTCCTTGGAGAGATGATGTTCACATTCCCAAAATGTCATGGGCATACCAGTGAAAGAATTTAAACTGGTTCAGAATGTTTGAATTATGTAAAAGTTGAAGCAGATGACTTGATTTATTCCCTATATTGGATGCTGCCTTACTGCATCACCTAGGACATTCAGTTAAACTCTATGGGAAATGGAGTTTACCTATCTGAAAATTGGGTATGATAGCATATGTTATTCTCATTATTCCCCTAAGAAATTTAAGCAATGTGCTTAAAATGATTCAAGAAACTTACATGAGAAATCCTACTAATGTTGACTATGATTATTACTGAATCCTTTGAGACCACAATATTTACCTGGATGATCAAATTGAAACTTTTGCATTTTGATTTTATCACAACCAGTCACCACTTACAATTACAGAGTATGTACAATTTAGTAAAAATATTAGAGATAATTTAAAACATATTAGAAATATATCCACCTTGGCATATGAAACCAAAAGATGTTTTTTCTATTATTCTAATAATTCTGACTAGTTTATTGTTTTATCATCTGAAATATGTTTGACTGGATACAGTAATGGTAATGTTAATAATTTTATAACAAGAGTAACTACATGATTTGCAAAACTAGACTATAGGATAATTACTTAATAACATTCATTTCTCTAGAGGTGTAGTTGTGCATATTACATGGTTTTCAAAATTTGAAGTCAGTAGGACTTGAAATTGAATCTCACTCTTCTACTGTGTAGACTTGAAATTAAATCTCACACTACTGTGTAGCCTTGATCAAGTTACTTAATCTGTAGGTGTCAGCCTCCTTATTTCTACAAAAAAAAGCTTAGGAATTTGTTTCTCATAAATATGCCCTTTTTTATCCTTATTCAATCCATTCTTGGAGCTGGTAACTTCTCTAGTGGACCTTGGTCCCCACCTTTATTATTCCCACCCTCCATGGTGGTAAAGGGGCAAGCCAATCTGAGGGAGGATATGGTGCCATGCCACTCTCTAGAGTTCCCAGCTTTTGTCCCCTCAGTCCCATTCTTCACTCCCTTGTTTCCCACACAGCCTCTCCTTCCCATTTGGTGGTCAATTGGTCTGGCATATCTAGTCGCTGCCTGGGAAAGATGGGAATGATATCCCACATATGTATATATCTATATGTGTATATAAAATATTGCATAGCTCATATATTTATATATGCACTATATATTTAATATGGAAATACAGAAATAATAGTAATATTGTAGAACATGAATACATAATTTACATTAGTGTTCTACACATTATTTATATTAATGATGATTTTACAATGTACTTCACTTTCTAAGCAAGTGTCTACCTATAGAGGAGAGGTGCCAAATTATGTATAAACAGATTAAAATGTAATTAGGAAATGTTTAACAAAATAAGTAAATATGCAATGCAATAGAGATATTATTTTGTAGTTTTCTAAGTCATCATGCCGCCAGAGGGCATCTGTTCCCTTCTGAGTATATGACCACTAATCTAGAATGAGTTCTGTGCTTTCCTGCCTCAATATTTCAATTAGCCAATGAATCATTTTGGAAAAAAATGAACAGAAAACTTGATCAGTAGCACACAGTTAGTGCCTGAAATGAGATTTAAATTCAAGTCTCATTTCAAACTCAGCAAATTATTCTATGTGGGCCACTGGGCCACTACTACTAATAGCTTTGGCCCAATTTCAGTAGAAATTTTTGATGCAGATAAATCTTCTAGTATACTCCTATTATTTTTATAAACATTTATTAATATTTATTTTTTAGAAAATTTAACATGGTTATATAATTCATGCTCTTACTTTCCCCTTCACCCCCCCAACACCCTTTCCCCCCATGGCTGATGCTCATTTCCACTAGTTTTAACATGTGTCCTTGATCAAGACCTATTTCCAAATTGTTGATAGTTGCATTGGTGTGGTAGTTTCAAGTCTATATCCCCAATCATGTCCGCATCAACCCATGTGTTCAAGCAGCTGTTTTTCTTCTGTTTCCACTCCTGTAGTTCTTCATCTGAATGTGGGTAGCGTTCCTCTCCATAAGTCCTCAGAATTGTCCTGGGTCATTACACTGCTGCTAGTACAGAAGTCCATTGCATTCTATTTTACCACAGTGTATTGGTGTCAGTGTACAATGTTCCTTTCACTCTGCATCAATTCCTGGAGGTCTTTCCAGTTCACATGGAATTCCTCCAGTTTATTATTCCTTTGAGCACAATCAATATTCCATCACCAGCATATACCACAGTTTGTTCAGCCATTCCCCAATTGAAGGACATACCCTCATTTTCCAGTTTTTTGCTACCACAAAAAGCGCAGCTATAAATATT
Source organism: Gracilinanus agilis (assembly GCF_016433145.1). NCBI lineage: Eukaryota > Metazoa > Chordata > Mammalia > Didelphimorphia > Didelphidae > Gracilinanus > Gracilinanus agilis. The sequence continues at coordinate 117,925,877 of NC_058130.1, read as the reverse complement.
TTCATACAAGTCTGTTTATCTATGATCTCTTTGGGGTACAAACCCAACAATGGTATGACTGGATCAAAGGGCAGGCATTCTTTTATAGCCCTTTGAGCATAGTTCCAAATTGCCAGCCAGAATGGTTGGATCAGTTCACAACTCCACCAGCAATGCATTAATGTCCCAGTTTTGCCACATCCCCTCCAGCATTCATTACTCTCCCCTTCTTTCATTTTAGCCAATCTGCTAGGTTTGAGGTGATACCTCAGAGTTGTTTTGATTTGCATTTCTCTAATTACTAGAGATTTAGAACACTTTCTCATGTGCTTATTGATACTTTTGATTTCTTTATCTGAAAATTGCCTATTCATGTCCCTTGCCCATTTATCAATTTGGGAATGGCTTGAATTTTTACATAATTGGTTTAACTCCTTGTATATTTGAGTAATTAGACCCCTGTCAGAATTTTTTGTTATAAAGATTTTTCCCAATTTATTGTTTCCCTTCTGATTTTGCTTACATTGTGTTTGTTTGTACAAAAGCTTTTTTAGTTTGATATAATCAAAATAATTTATTTTACATTTTATAATTTTCTCTAACTCTTGCTTGGTTTTAAAATCTTTCCTTTCCCAGAGATCTGACAAGTAAACTATTCTATGTTCACTTAACTTTACTCCTATTATTTTTAGAGGTTTATGTGAATATTTTTTAATTCTCAGTTATCTCATCTTCAAATGAATTTACACATGCTTAGGTGTCTTACCTTATGCAATGTTAAGAAAAATGCTACATAAATCTTAAGACATTTTACAACTGTTGACTGTAATAACATATAATAGAATGTATCCTTCTTGAGGAAACTTTTTTCTCTTTTAGGCATATAAGGGCAAATCAAAAAAGTTTTAAAACTCAGGTACATTTACATTTTCAAATTACTTTAGATGTCAAAGTGCTTTATATAAAATAGATGTTGAATAATTTTTTTTAATTTATGAATGAAATTTGAGTAAAAATGTTTGTTATCAATTCATTAGCCCCTTCAGTCATAATGGTCACCATTCTGTGACATGGTCAAATAGAATACAAAACAAATTGTTAGAAATAAATTGATTTTCTAGGAACCTTATCAATAATGATCAACTTGTAATGATAATTTCATGGAATGGATATTATTGGAAGCACCGATGAATCCCATCAAAGTAAAGTTCATTGGAATATAGCAGGTTTGGTTTTTTTGGTACATCGTATGTTTTCCCTAGGCTTTGGGACCTTAATGATTGATTAGGCTATGGTTCAGATGAAACTCAAAGGACACACATAAGCCTTATCCATATAACACAGAAAATCTAAATGATGACACAGGTGTCACCATTCTAGAGTATTGTTTAAAGCTGCATAAATTGCTCAAATTGAAAACTAGGAAATATATTCCTACTTGCTTTACTGATTTAATAAAATAATTAAGTTCTTCCTTTACTTCTCTTTGGTGACATGAAAAATTTCATATATACCAGGACAAAATAAAAGGTATATCATTGTGATTGGATTGGTGATTTCATTATAAAAGGTAAATCCTCAATTATGGAATTTTCTCTACAGATATAAACTAGTACTTTCTCTGTAACTTAGAGTTTTAGAAAATTGTTCAGAACTCTGAGGTATTGAGCCTTCACTAGTGTCACATGGACAGAGTGTGTAAGAGTTGGGATTTAATTCCAAGTTTTTCTCATTTCAGAGTCAACTCTCTCTAAATTATTTTAGTTATGTCACCATGGGGCAACCATTTATACTCTGTGATCTTCAGCTGTATTGGGGAAAAAAAGCATTGGATTTGAAGTTAAAAAACACAGTTGACATTATAAGTTTACTACTTATTATCTATATGACCTTGGGCCACTTCACCACAGTTGACCTTAATTTCTTCATCTGTAAAATTAAAAATGTACAGTAGAAGCTAAGGTCCCCACCCCAAAGCTTATATCCTATAACTTTATTTTTGAGTACTCTATATCTTTCAGCATTGATATTAGAGAAAATGCTTCATAAATATTTAAATGATATTTAAACATGAGATTATTTAGGTAATTATGCATGTTGACTTCAATAGATATCACATTGAATTAGCTTTATCTTGAAAAATTCTAAGTTTCCTATATGCCAATCTTTCTATAGAAAGGATTTATTGTATATCTTTGAAATAGTTCAATTTTCTAAGTGGTTTCAAAGCTGGAACTGGATTCAGAAAAACCTGAATTCAAATACTTTCTCACATAACTACCCACTGTTTGAACTGGACAAGTCACTTTATGACTGATAGCATAAATTTAATTATTGGTAAATGTGGAAAATAAGGGTATTTAATTCTCAAAATAGTTATGAATATCAAATAAAGCAATATTTATAAAGTGCTTTGCAAGCAATAAAGGATCATACAAATGTTAGCTATTGGTACTGGTTGAGTAGTTTGGTTGCAGATAATCACCATTAGCAACTGATGATCCATGTTAAAAATATAAATAAAAACCAGTATCAGGATGATTCTTCAACAATAATAAAAAATATCATCTCCTTTTACTGGCATATCTAGTTTCTTCAGGCAATCTAGACAAACAATTCTCTACTTTCACTCTGCAAAAAAAAGAAGCCTCTTATTTTAATTTAAACATGGATGAGTTTATTAGTCATGGAATGCTAGCCCAACTCTAACATTTCATGGTATTTCCATTTTTTATCCTTTTATGAAATTTACAGAGCACCACCCTTCACCTACCACACTTGATATGATTTTTTTTGTGTAATATATATTTAAATTTACCTGCTTAACCTAAAAACAATGACCCATTATCTTAATAATGAACTGGAAGAGATCTGCACAGTGATCAAGGTTTCTGGTACTGTATTTACTTCAGGACTGCAGGGCTCCTTCAGGCGACAGCTCATAAGCAGAACAGAATGAAATTCAGTCGATATCAACAGGACCCCAAGAAAAAATGTTCTCCTCTATGCCCTATTTATGTCAAGTATAACAGAACTAATGGGAAAGCACTTAGATGACCTAGTTGTTTTACCTAATGATTGCTTTCTCCACCCTCTCCCCACTAAGCATTGTTAACTACTTTCCATTAATCTTAATAAGGTTTCTTTGATTCTTTATATAATATAAAATCCTGGGCATTGTTAGATGTATTATGTCTTAATCAGTATCAGCTTCCTTGATGATTATTTCTCTTGTGACATACCCACAGCAAGCTTCTAGGTTATGAATTTAGTAGTTTCCATGTCATAAAATTGTCAAGATGCATTAAAATTGGAAATTTCAATGGAAAGCAAAACTATCAATCAGAGTAAGTTGCTTTAAAAAAATCGGAAACAAAATTATATTTTGAATAAGCAGATTCTTGACATGCAAATTTTGCCTATTGGCACAAATGGAAATTTCTCCCTCATTAATAAAATCCAATTAAAAGCTTTCTTTTTCATTTTTAAATAACAACCATATAAATATAAATATTGATATATTCTGCCTCTGTGGAGTGCTGGTACTGGAACCAGTAGGGTTTCAGGGTGTTTTGGCATTTAACCCAAGAAAATGTAAACTCTGAAATTAGGCAGTCTGGGATAGGCTATGACACTATTACCTGTGAATAAGGAAAAGAGGAGTGTATTTAACTATTCACCTTACTCTACTTCTTACATGAAGCTTTTCCCTTGCTCCTATGTTATTTACCACTTTTTAAGGTTACTAGAAAAGAAACTTGATAGTTAATTTCTGATGATGTTTCCTAATTTCCCTTCATTTACTGAAATATTAAGGAATAGACTTTCTACATAGCAATATGAATTACAAATAACAAACATGATATTAATAATTACATTAACAGAAGATTCTTCTCAGTAGATATGAAGAAAACAAAAATAGATTAAGGGGTCATCTCCTAATATTCAGGAATATATCCTACTATTTGGTGACTAATAAAAGATAAAAGTAAACCAATAGCTATCATCTGAAATTATCCTAAAGGAATTCAGGCAAGAGAGTTATTGAACTGCACATGAACCTAAAAATTCTGGATTGGCTGTAAAAATAGGAATAATAGAAACAACCTAGGGTAATATTACAATTGGAAAATGGAAGCATCTGAACCTGTTACATTCACACATATATGTTTACATGTGCACACACATACATATATATGTATATATAGTTTTTTACATAAATCCAAATACACATATATATGAACACATATCTATCCTCAGTTTCATAGTTTGCTCATTGCCTAGTTAGTTTTAATTTCTCCAGTTTCTCAGGAGGAAACATGGTTTTGATGAAAGGAAGTCCAAATGGTTTATGCTATCATTATGTTTCCAGGTATCTAGGGAGAAGCACTTCCCTCCTTTCCTCTTTGTGTACCCCCTGCCCCTCTCAATAAAGATATTTCAAATACCAGAATATTTCCATACCAGAATACTCACCTCAACCTAAGCATATCACTCTTTTTTTCTTCCCAAGTTGAGAAGAAATACAACTTGCAGTCTTCAGCTATGAAGATTTCATCCAAAATTTGCCAGGAATTTTTACTCTTGTTACAACAGAGAGATCATTTAGGGCATTTGGGATTGGAAAATATAGAGTTCCAAAATGATGGTGATGTATAAACAGAAGATATTAATAAAATTCTCTTTTAATTGAGAATAGACACACTATAAAGTGTGAGCATGAAGCCCCTTACCTTCTTTTATGATTATGATAACATTTGCCTTCATGATTATTTTATAACACAATCATTAGTTTTGAGTTAATAGTCAAACAATATAGTTGCTTTATAAAAAATTATAAAGTCAGCTAGGAAAATTACAATTTAGGGTGGTATCAGATCTTGTTTTCATCTTGACCTTAAGCCTATAACCCAGAAATTTCCATTAATCCTGCCACATCCTTCTCCTACATGTATAACAAGATGGTCATACAAAAAGAGGAAGGATGATCTTGTTTATATAATAAGACAGTCAAACAGGGGGTGGAGGGCTACTCTTGTTTGTACATATCAGTTAGCCAACTGTTATAAGGGATATAGAGATTTTGACAAAATAAGAGAACAGCTTTTAATAATTTAAATTTTAATGAGAATATAGTAGAATTGTAAATTAATATTATCCCTTTAAGCCAGGGGAGGGGGGAACTTTTAGCAGATTCTAACAATTAATAATTTAGTTTAATTAAAGTAGAGATAATAAAATACTATAGGAAAGGAGGGAAAGATAGAAAAGAGGAAAGAGAGATTACTAATCTTATACCCTATAAATATACCAAAAATTCCAAATACTACCTAAATTCCTAATACTATATCTAACTGTATTCTAAGGACAGTTTCTTCTGCCTAGCACAACCCAGGGCTAATCTAACCTACTCTATTTATAAATCATTCACTAACTACCTAATTGCCAAAAATAATGGATAGTCACCACTTACTCACTTCTTCAATCAGTTTTCTATAGCAGCCCAATTGTCAGTAGTCAACTGACAGCAAATCCTTGCCTATGAGACAGACCTTCTGCTCTCTAGAGATCCCAGAGGCAAAAAAATAACCCTTTAAAAGCTAAAGTGAAAAGCTCTCTCAGTAAGCTCAGGCCTGCCTTTATATTCCAGCAACTAAACACCAACCCACACTACCAGCAACCAACTCTCAAGGACAAACCCACACACAGCAGCCAATTTCCCTGCAACTGCCAGTCCTACTGTCAGCAACTGCCTCCCCAACTGTCAGCAACTACCTCTTCTAACTATCAGCAACTGACAGCCTCTAACTGATGCTGGCCCAGAAGAGGGCTCCCTGGTTCCTACTTCATGTCACTGTGGGTTGGTTAATCCCTACACATCTTTATTGTAAGAGGACCTCCAGGTCCCCTGTTTAAAAAAAAAAAAGAATAAAGAATTCTTTTTACCACTACTGACTCCTAATATTACATCATCATTGTCAGTAAAAACACCAAGACCCTGATTATTATAAAGGCCTTAGAAAGGTCAGCTATAATAATAGACATGTTACCACCCATACAATTCCTAGTTTATTCAGCACTTGTTTCATTAATTAGGAACTGCCCATGTGAAAGATTTTCCATCCATTCTATTTTAATTCTGATTGTATTTTCTATCACTGCATCATCAGTTTTCTTGGCATAAAAAAGCTATTTCCTAAGGCTTGGGGTCTCTGGTTCTGATCTTTACCAGAGTCAGACTTTATGGTGAGACTGGCCTCTTTTCAATAAACCTATTATTTAGCTTGGAGTTTTGTACTGCCATGAACAATTTTCACCACAAAAACTCCTTAATAGTAGATGTTTGTCTGGAAAGATTAAATGCATTATAATAAAGTTATAGAGGAAAAAAGTAAATGGTGAAGAAAAATACAAAATTAAGCTATTGAGATATTTTGGCAGGAGTCAGTCCTAAGTCAGTCGTAAGGCCAGTCTTGTCCTTGACATTTCTTATGAGTATTATATGTTTCCCAGACCAGATCAGAGAAGAAACTTTGAAATACAAATGCAAGAATCTAGAGACATACAGAAAGTTGAATTTATTTGAATAATTGGAAACCGTTATGTCTTATTGTAGTATGAACATCCTAATAAGGAGAGAAGAAAAGAGTTTCCCTTCAGAATTTTAATGCCTTCAAAATACATTGAGAGAGTAGAATTCAAAAAAAAAAAAGGTATAAAACATCTCAGCCTAGTTTGATTTTTTTCCTAAGAGTTTTAAGTGAGAAAAGAGATTGGAAGTTAAAATTTAAAAAGTGTACAAAGGAGGATGAAGGAAGGAATTTGGGTTTGCTTTTAATTTTTTTGTTGTTTTTGTTTTTGTTTTTTCAAAATTTGGATGTACGTGTCTGACTTCTAGGAGTAGAGCCAAGATAGTGGAGTGAAGCAAAGAAGCTCAATGTCACCATCAGAATCCCTTTCAGCCAATATTAAAAATAATACCACAAATGAATGCAGGAGTGGAAGAAACAACAGAGACAAACAACTTTAAAGAAAAGAAATATCTAAAAGATAGGCAGAGAACTTCTGGGACACTGGGATGAGAGGGAAGCACAGTCAGCAAGAGGCTATAGCAAGGAGTGAAGAGCAATTCAACAGTAGCGACACACTCCCACCCCACATCTGCTGTTCCAGGTTCAGAATCTAAGCCTAAGCCAATATTCAGATCTTGTGACCCAGCCTGGGCAAATAGAAGTCTAAGCCAACATACATACACACCTTGAGATTTCAAACCTGTGGTGAAATTAATAATCCTATTCCATGGAAGTCTGTACTAAAGTGTACAGAATTGTGTGGGCCCAGAGCAAAGCTAAAAGTCCCAATCTGGGCCTATGATGAGGACATAGATCCCACTTTGGGGTAATTGGTTGACCCAAGTGCAGTCTGAATCTTTCTCCCAGCTGCTCAGGGTGGAGCTCCAGGACAGGGACAATCAATTGTGTGCCTAATTGGATCAAGTACACAGTGAGACCAAAAGCTTGCACCTAAGCCTGGGGCTAGAATTTGATCAGTCTCCTAGTGATCAAGCTCAGAGTGAGACCAAAAGCTTATGCTCAAACCTTAGGCAAGTCTTTAAGCTACCCGCATGTGGTAGGAGATCCTCAGAGCTCCCAGCCTTTAAAACATCATAACATCTTGGAAGAATTGAAACTGGCAGAAACACAGAAAATAAGCTAAGAGAATCATCAAGGAAGCACTGAAGTTTAACAAGGTACACTAACCATCCAGAAAACAGAACCTACCTATTAAAACGTAGGAAAAATGAACAAAAAAAACTCTAAAATTATTTTATGGAGACAAAGAACAAGGTACAGATACATAAGGAAACAGTGAAAGCAGAGCAAACACACACAAAGTTTAAAAGAAAAATATGCATTGGACCAGATTCTGGAAGAGCACAAAAAAGACTTCAAAAACCAATTAAGAGAGGCAGAGGAAAAGTGGGAAAGAGAAATTGAAGAAATGAAAATGGAGACCCAAAAGCTGATGGAGAAAAATTAGATTTCAAAAATCAGAGTTGAGTGACTAAAAAAATAATGATTTCATGTGAGATCAAGAGACAAGAAAACAAAATCAAAGGAAAAAAAAACAGAAGAAAACATGAAGTATCTATTAAAAATAATTGACAGGGAAAATAGATCTAGGAGAGACAATTTAAGAATTATTGGACTACCTGAAAGTCATGATCAAAACTTGGATGAGTGAGAATATACAAACATGGAGAAAGTTGTGGTAAGAGAGGATATCAGAGGGTACTTTCTTATTTGAAATGGTCATAATTGAGTTAAGCATATACATTATTTGATATGGAAATACATAAAATACAATAGAGAAATAATTGAGAATAAAGAGAGAAGCTAAAAGGGAGGATAATACTGAGAAAGGAGTAGTTGCAAGCAAAACAATATCTTGATTATAAAGAGAATAAGAAAGGAAAATAAAAGCAAAGAGAACTAGAATCAAAGATGGTGCCTTATATTGCCTACTAGAAAATTGGTAAATGGATAAACAATTTTTGAATTTGCATGTAATAGAATATTATTTTGCTGGAGAAATGATGAAATGAACTTTTAGAGAATCCTGTGTATTATTAACTGATGCAGTGAAGTAACCCATTGGGCTAAAGCCAATTACCACATTTTACAGAATTGTGGCTTCAAATAAATTCAAATAATTTGACCACTTCAAAATATTCTTTATCAGCACTAATATATCCCTAACTTTACATACACATGTACACGTGCACAGAGATACATGTTCATACACCTTTATATACTTATTTTCTCTCTATGTATATGTTCATACAGAATTAAAACATTTTTTCCTTGTATACAGTTTTCTACTGACTCTAGTGTCTTCATTCTGTCAGATTATGTCCATGATTCTCTGAAATAGACGTTTTTTACCCTTTTTTAAGCATAATAGTATTCTATTTCATTCATATTCAACAATTTGCTCAGCCATTTTGTGTCATCCTCATCAAGGTCTGGGTATGTATCTATATATCTACTTACATCTATATTTATCTATAGATATTTTTCTATAACTATAGTTACATACTTATAACTACATAGATAATATGCTTGTTGTCTCAAACTCAGAATTTCAACTCTTTGTGAGTAGAGAGCTTCATTATCTGAAATTATATCCCCAAAAATGTTTATGAATTGATTCAGAATGACATAAGTAAAACTATGTGAATGACACACCAAATTGTTATAAAAATGTAAATAAAAACAAAATAAAATAGATTATAATGATGATGGTAATAACTAACATCTTTATAGTATCTTCAGATTTGAAAAAGCACTTTACAAATATCATCTCATCTTATCTTTATAACAATCCAGAGAGTTAGTTGTTATTATTATCTCAATTTTACAGATGAGGAAATTGAGGCAGATAGAAGTCTAATGTCTTGGCCAAGGTTATAAAGCTAATTCAAAATAAGGTCTTCCTCATTTCAGATAAAACACTATATTCTTTACATGACCTGCAACTAGAAAAAACAAGCAAAAATAATTGCTTGGTCCTTTAAGATATTTTAAAATTCTAGTCCTTCTACTACTAGCTGCCTCATTAGATAAAATATCAACCTTGGTCATTAGGAGAAGAGTTGAGGAAAATGACTATTGTCCTTTCCTTGGAAATGTAGAAGACTATGGATATGGGATATTCTCTAAACTATCAGGCATTATCATGGTGTTACCTGATTTTGTTTACTAGAAGAGGCTTCCTGATCATGAGGTTTGTAGAAACAATGTATTAAATGAGAAATGTAATATAGAAATTATGTTCTGAATGTCTGGATGATTCATTAACAGAGAAGAAAAGTGTTCCTGTTAAGGATTTAAAAGGCACATAGAGATATTGTGTCTAAAAGCTAAGCAGCATTTAGTTTGCATTAGTAAATTTTAAAGATTGCTTTACAATGAAAAAATCAAAATGTAATTCCCGCATATGCAAGGCTTGTTTCCCAAAAGCTTTTTATTGTTTGAGTGATGTAGAGGAGAGAAAAGTGGGGGGATGGAGTAGAAAGTTCTAGAGCAGTGGTTCCCAAACATTTTTGACCTACCACTCCATTTCCAGAAAAAAATATTACTTAGTCCCCTGTAAATTAATTATTTTTAATTTTAATAGCAATTAATAGGAAAGATAAATGCACCTGTGGCCATCACTGCCCCCCTGAATTGCTGCAGCACCCACCAGGGGGCAGTAGCGCCCACTTTGGGAATCACTGTTCTAGAGGAAGAGAGAGGCATATAGAGAAAGAAATAGAAAGACAGAGACAAAGAGGTTGAGAATGAGTACCCAGTCTGAAAGGTTCATTGTAATATAGTAAATAATGCACAGAATTTGGAATCAGGAAGGTACTGGTTCAAGGTTTACTTGAGGTACTCCCATGAACTGTGATCATGATCAGGTTACTTCATCTCTTTGATAATCAGACAACTACTTAAGACTTATCTTCCAAGGTATAAGTGAATTCTGATCTTTGTGAAGGAGGTTTTCACGCTGACAAATTAGATCCTTATAGATTATAGATAAATGTTTTAGCTATCCATATTTGTATGTTTTCTATACTATTTTATTTCATTAATACAAATATATTTATTGTTTTTAATAACTTTTATTTTCCAGATTATATATTAATACAATTTTTCAATATTAATTTTCTGATATTTTGAAATCAATATTCTCTTTCTTCCTACCATCTCACCCTCCTCCCTAAGAAGGCATACGACATAGGATGTACATATATTATGACATGATACATATTTCCATGTTTGTCATGTAGTGAAAGAAAATATGTATTGCTTACACTAGGTAAAAAACCACGGATGAAAGAAAATAAAGAATGGCAAGATCCAATTTGCATTCAGACTCTGTCTATTCCTTCTGTGGCAGTGGATATCCTTCTTTGTCATGAGTATCTTGGAGTTGTCCTGGACCTTTGCCTTATTCATAATAGTTAAGTAATTCATAATTGATCACCACAAATTATTGATGTTATGTACATCATTCGCCTGGTTCTGTTCACTTCACTTAATGTCTCTTTGTATGAATCTCTAGAGCTTTTTTTCTGATTATTTTGTTTGTCATTTCTTATGGCACAATATTCTTCTATTAAAAGCATATTCCTCAACTTGTTCAGCCATTCTCCAAATGATGAATTTCACTTCATTTTCCAACACTTCTACTCCCACAAAGAAGAATTGCTACATTACTTTTGTAAGGTAGGTTTTTTTATCTTTAATATTTTTGGATATTTTACTTAGGAATGGGTATTGTTGGTCAAAGGCTATTGACTATATTGACTATAATCTATTGATTATAGATTGCTCTCCAGAATGGCTATATCAGTTCACAGCTCCACCAGCAATGTATTAGTGTCCTGTTTTTTTTCCACATCCCCTTGAGTATTTATCTTTTCCTGTTTTTTTTTCCTGTCATGTTAGCCAGTCTGATGGGTGTGTAGTAGTATACCTCAGAGTCATTTTTAATTTTAATTTTAATTTCCCTAATCAATAGCAATTTGGAGTATTTTATATGGCTAAAGATAACTTTAATTTCTTCATCTGAATTGTCTGTTCTTATCTTTTGACCATTTGTCACTTAGGAAATGCTGTGTATTTTTATAAATTTAACTCAGTTCTCTCTCTATATTTGATAAATGAAACCTTTGTCAGAAAAATGTTATAAAGATTTGCCTTTTGATTTTGGGTTCATTTTTTTTGTTTCTGCAGAAACATTTAAATTAATGTAGTTAAAGTTATGTTTTATGTTTTATAATGTGCTCTATATCTTAATTTTAACTAAAATTTCCTTCCATAGATCTGACAAGTGAGCTATTCTGTTTTACCCTGATGGTTTTATGGTATCACTCTTTATTTCAAAATCGTGTATCCATTTTGACTTTACCTGGGTACTACATGGTGTGAAGTGTTGGTCTATGCATAATTTCTGCCATATCATTTTTTTTTAGTTTTCCCAGAAGTTTTTGTCAAATAGTGGGTTCTTCTTCCAGGAACATGGATCTTCGGGTTTGTCAAACAATCGGTTTGTGTAGGCTTTTACCATTGAGTATTGAAACTAAAATACTCTTTAGAAACATCATGATATAATGGATAGAAGTCAAGAAGACCTAGTTTCCAATCCTTTCTCATCCAATTGTTGTGTAACTGTGCAAATCATTTAAACTCCCATTGTTCTGGACAGCACTGTTATCATAATGATTGTATACAATAGGTCAATTTGCTAAAATAGCGAGATGCTATATTTTTCTACCCAAGAATTCCCCATACAACTGAAGAAAGGACAAGTCCTTATCCTTAACCCATAAATATTTCTACATGTATATGATGTAGATGGCATGACTCAGTTCTTGATCTACTGTTTTATAGACTAACATCTTTATGGTAGCATTCAAATGCATTAGAGGATCTGTATTCTTCAAGAAAAGAGCACATGTAAACTGTTCCATAATATCTCCCATTTTTAGGTTCCATGATTTGAATTATAGAATCTGAAAGTATCATCTCTCGTAAAACAGGGAAACTGGGGACAATAGCATTCTTAGCTATTCATTGCTGAATTTTGGGGAAAGTTCTTAAAGTTAAGTTAATTAATTCAGTTTTCCATCTTTTTGTTTTTCTTTATTTTTCTGTCAAAACCAGAAAGAAATGAAGCCAATATTCAAGAAAATAATTATTAGAGGCACTAGGTTCAAAAAGTTTTTAAAAGTTGGTGCTATACTACATAAAAGTGCCTATTGGATACTCCAAAAGAAGATGGGTTGTATGATTTGTAGTGACTTACTACCTAGGGATCTATATTTAATCCAAAAAATAATTTTGACCTAGACTTTTAAATTTTGACATTAAATGTTTAAGATTCACTGCCTTAGAAGACCTCACTCAGTTCTATCATATCTGAAAAATAACTCATAAACTGTAAACAGAAAAGACAGAAACAAAAACAAAACACCTTATCCTTGGCACAGCATCTTTCTACTGCCAGTCTCAATAGGAACAACATTTAGCTGTCAATACTTTAACATTTATCTTCCTTAATGTATAATCAATACCTCAATATAAGCTAATTACATTGGGCATTAAGTAACAAAAAGGTCCTGTCTTTTTCCTACTAACAGGAAAACAAAAGGGTATATAAGAATGAATAAGCTAAATGTAAATAATAATTGAATTAGTGGCAATTAAGTACAATTAAAATGAAATGGGAGAATATATGTTTAAATTTTTTCTTTCGTAGTTATGTTGATTTTTGGCCATAGAATAATTAACCTTTTCTTTTAATCTCATTGGATTCACAGTGATGCTTCTTTCATTCTTAAAAATATACTGAAAATTGGGTGACTTCTGAGAAACTGTCTTCAATTCCAATTTTCTTTCAACTTCTGAAATAACAAAAATTAACAAACAATGCATCAGATGAAGTAAAAAGACAACAGAACTACATGGTATACATATTGTTTTTATATTTGCAAAGCATTTTACATACTTTGTCTGACTTGGTCCTCATCATCCTGTAAAAGAAATATTAAAGCTATCATTACTAACATTTTACTAATGTAGAAAAAAGCTCAATACAAAACGTTTCCCAAGTGAGAAATGATCAAAGAATATGAACAGGGAATTCTCAGATAAAGGAATTAAAATAGTCCTTAATGAGATGAAAAATGCTCCAAATTACTCTTTATTAAAAATGCAGATTAAGGCAACTCTGAGGTACCGCTCTACATCTATTAGACTGGCTTAGATGAAGAAAAGTAAATGACAAACATTGGAGAGGATGTGGTAAAATTAGGATACCTATATAATATTGTTGTAACTATAAATTGATACAATCACTCAGGAGAACACGTTGGAAATCTGTTCAAAGAGCCAAAAAACTGTGTATAGCCTTTGACCCAGCAATACCACATATGATGAAAAAAATTATCCATTGCCTTTCAAGGAACTGACAGAGCCTAAATGCACACATCTTATTTTTTATTTCTTCCATGATTTCTTTTCTACTCTAAGCCATGTGTCTTCTTTCACAATATGATGAGAATGGAAATACATTATATGATAATACATGTACAGTAAGACTTGCTTTCTTAAGGAGGATGAAGGGATAGGAAGAAGAAAGAAGCCATGAATTGCAAAATGTGAGAAACAAATACTGAAAAATCATATTGACATGTAATCTTGAAAAAAAATAAAATCTAGGTTGTGTGCCTTGACTATATGTTTAAGAAACAGTATTTGAAGAATTATTTTCATGTCTCCAACTTATATTCTATTTACTGCATGATGGAACTCTAATACTAGTGCAAGAACAACTACAAAGGTAAAGAAAAAAACCCTGCCACAAGGAAAACATACCAAGAAACAACAAGAATAATAACAGCAAAGGCATACAATTACAATGGAAATTAAGGATAAAACAACAAAAATGGCAATACAGTGAATATTGATTTTAAAAAAAAAAACATAAACTAGGTCTCAGGAAGATTTTGTGCAAATAGCATAAAGAATGTGAATATGTTTTACAAAGCCAAAAAAATAAAGTAGAATATGTATCGTGACAAATTAGAGTTTTCAAAGAATAACAAAAAACATAAAAATAACAAAAATAATAGAATATGCTCTCAAAGAAGTAGGTACTCAGAAAAAGAGATTAGTCGATTCTGAAACAAAAAAAAAATAAAATTTAAAAAATATTCCAACAAAATCAAAAGGGATGAATAATAAGTTTCTTATGCTGAAGACCTAACAAAATAAGAGAATCTAAAATTTATTGGCCTCCAGGAAAATATAAGGAAAAATTAAATTTAAAAAACTTACTATATTTCATGAAACTAAATTTGAGTTTCTTCCAGAAAAAAATACAACTTAAAGTATGGATGAGCATGGATTGCTCAAACCCAAAGAATGTCAGCAAGGAAATGCCCAAAGTTCATCTCTTCCAGAAGTGTAGTCCCCAGGTTACCAATCTTCAATATTAGATCTATCTCAAAAACATACAAAACCCCTTCCAACATAAAGGAAAATATATTTGAATTTTGAAAGACTTTATGTTGACCATGAGAAAATAAATAAATAAGGCTGGGTTTATCTGTAATTATATTTAAAGTGGATTTTCAATAAAAATCTTCTACACTGAAAAATTAGAAAAGAACAACTAATTTAACATTCAAAATCATTAAAAAAAACTATTGAGAGGTAGAGAGATGCACAGAGCATGAAAAGTCTAAGCATATAAATAAAATAATTATATAGTTCAATGAGGAAACAAGTCATGTGCCATTAAGATCTGCCATTGTGTGAAGGTGATTGAAATCATACAGACATGACATTTGTGGGATACATGCTCAATTTGTTGATTTCTTCTTTCTCTAATTTATTGATGTAAACATATAGAGATAAAAATTTCCCCTAATTACTGCTTTGGTTGTTTCCCTAAATTTTGGCATGATTTCTCATTACAGTCATTCTTTTCAGTGAAATTACTGATTGTTTCTCTGATTTACTCTCTGTCTAATTCTCTGGAATTAGAATATTTAATTTTGAATTAATTTTAATCTATCTATATATTGAATTAAATTTTAGTTGAATTGTGATCTGAAAAAAGATGCTCTTCATATTTTTCCCTTTTTTGCATTTGTTTGTGAAGGTTTTACTCACTGATATATGATCAGTTTTTGTATAGGTGCCATAAAAGATTAAGAAAAAAAGTTAAATTCTTTATCATTCTCACTCATTTTTCTTCAGAAGTTTATCATATCTACTTTTCCTAAAATTCTATTCACATCTTGAACTTCTTTCTGATTTATCTTTTGTTAGATTCATCTAAATCTGAGAGGAGAAAGTTGAGATCCTTAGCTTATCCAGTTCTACTGTCTATTTCCTCTTTTGAGTCAATATGTAGACTTTAAATTTTCCTTTAAAAATGTGGCTGCTATTTCATTTAATGTATATAGCTTGGTATTGTTATTATTTCATTGTATAAGGTACCATTTAGCAAGATATAACTCCTTCCTTACAACTTTTTTATTAGATTTTACTTTTGCTTTAGCTGAGATCATAATTACTTCTGTTTTTTTTTTACATGAGCTGAAACATATTAAATTCTCCAGCCCTTTACCTTTATTCTGTGTGTCTTCCTGATTCAAATGTACTTCTTGTAGACAGAATATTGTAGGATTCTGTTTCTTTATCCATTCTGCCAACTTCTTCTGTTTCATGGGTGACTTTATCCCATTCCTATTTACTGTTTTCATAATGAATTGTGTATTTCCTTCCATCTTACATTTCCCCTGTTCATTCTTTTCTTCCACCTTTTACTCTGTTCCTCATAATAAGTAGTTTACTTCTGAGCACTGAATCACCAAATGTATCTTCTCTTCTACAAGTCTTCCCCCCTCCCTTCTTTTATCCTTCTCCTTTTTTTACTTCCCTATAGGGAAAGATAGATTCCTATATGAAACCGAGTATGTATGTTATTCCCTCTTTGAGCCAAATCTGATGAGAATAAGATCCAAACACTTCCCACCTCACTCTCCCATCTTTCACTCCACTATAAGCCTCTTTTATTTGAGAAAATATTCCTCATACAATGTCTCTCTTCCTTCTTCTCCAAATCTAATCCTCTTTCTCATATGATAATTTTGTTTTTTCTGGATCATATCACACTATAGTTAATTCATACCCACATTTTTTCTCTATGTATATTCCTTCTAATTTCCCTAATACTGACAGTTCCTAATAATTTCAAGTATTATCTTCCCATATAAAAATATAAACAGTTCAACCTTATTGAATCCCTTATGATTTATCTTTCCTGTTTACCTTCTTATCCTTCTTTTGAATCTTCTATTTGAATGTCAAATTTCCCATGTAGTTCTGATCCTTTCATTAGGAATATTTGTAAGTTCTTGATTTCATTAAATATCCATTTTTCCCCTGAAGAAGAATTATACTCATTTTTGCTGAGTATGCTTCTTGGTTTTGGTCCTATGTATTTTTGCCCTCACGAATATCAAATTACAGACCTTCTGTTCCCTTATGTTAGCAAGAGCTAAATCTTATATTATTCTGATTGTGTCTCCTTGATATTTGAATTGTTTCTTTTTGACTGTAGTATTTTCTCCTTAAGCTGGGAGCTCTCCAATTTAGCTATAGCATTTTGAGATTTTTCATTTGAGGGTGTTTTTTTGGAGGTTTTGGGTGTACTATCAATTTTTATTTTATCCTCTGATTCTAGGATATCAGTGCATTTTTCTTTCATAATTTATTGAGATATGACATCCAAGATCTTTTTTTATGGTCCTCATTGAGCCTAGTCATTCTTAAATCATTTCTCCTTGGTTTTTTCCAGGCCACTTGTTTTCCACTAAAATATTTAACATTTCCATTTTTCCCCATTCTTTTGATTTCGTTTGATTCTTTCTTGATGTCTCATGGAATCATTAGCTTCCATTCACACAATTCTAATTTTAAAAGTATATTATCTTTTGATCATTTTTAGTTTATTATATAACTTTTCATTGTGTATTAAAGTGTACTGATCATGGGTTGGAGAAGTCATTGCCCCAAACTTCTTGTGGGATTCAGGGTTCTAGCACATAGAGCTTTGGGTCTAATTTCTGGCTTGAGCCACTGGGTAGCCTCACTACTTGTTTGCATTTTGAGGGACCTTGCTGCTTACTTGCACACAAAGAGCCTCACTGTTTTCTTGTACAGTTATGGACCTCACTCTTGGCTTGCACTAGTTGGGGATCCTTGCTACTGCTTTAATCAGTGGGAGGTCTTAGCTGCTGGTTTTTATAGGAAGGGATTTGGCTGCTTGTTTGTCCTGGAAGTGAAGCCTCAATGCTGGCTTGCCTGGATGGGGCTGAATCTTCCCTTCTGACCATCACTCGCCCTGACCTGATACTGGTTTGCTTTGGGTTGAGAATTTTCTGCTGTTGAGGGAGGACCTTGCCCTTCCTCTGCTTTCTGCCATGGCCAAGGCTGCTTGCTCCTGACTGAGCTTCCTGACCTCAGGTAAACCAAACTTCTGTTGATTTTCTCTGCTATGCTGGGTAGAACTGCTTCACTGCTCCAAAATTTGGTAAGATATTTTATTTTAAAGGAATTTTGAGGGGAATTTGATAGATATTAGAGAATTTCCCTTCTTGGTCTACCCAACTTGGCACTGGAAGCCTAACAATCAAATTGCAATATTAAAAACACATTTTCCAAAACCACTTATCTAAATTCATAAGGGAAAATTAACTGGAATTTTGCGACAGACACAGAACAAGAGCAGGAAATGTTAATGCCTCTCAGTTGTAGACAAAATTAGTAGAAAGTTAAATGAAAGACAAATCATAGAATTGAACAATTTCCTGAAGAAATGGAGCTAAAACATTTATGCATGATTTCTATCTTCAAACATAGTAGTGATTCACTAATATGGAGAATTATATATTAATTTGGACATGGTTCGTAGGGGACTTCATTTTCCTTATTTGTTTCCCTTACTTATTTATCACATTTTCCCCTTCTTTTGGAGGTAGTAGATGAGGACCAAAATGAAATGCCTGTTAATATTTTGTAAATTATATTAAAAAGAACCCACATAAAGGAATGGGTTGTTTTCAAATGTGTTTAGTGGCAACAGAAAAGCAATATAACAGAGGATCCTGTTTTCAATAGCTTAGACAAAAGACTTTTGGGAAGAGAGGAAATTGAAAATGATTTTCTTTGTCTATGTTCTAGAACAACTCAATCTTGAAAACTTCATGAGTATGCCATTCAAAAAAATTAAAAAAAGCATTATTTAGCACATACCATGTGTGAAGCATTGAATTAGACATGGGAGATTAAAAGAGATTATTTGAAGGCAGTAACATGGGCAAAACCCATGTACAAAGTGATAAAACATATTCAACACAAAAGAGAAGACTAAGTAAAAGATGATTTCCCATTCTATTTTTCTTTCTTGTTCTGTCTTTAAAATCTCTCTCCCTCTATCATTTTTAGTTTTCATTAGATCATGAGCTAACTTGAATGAATCTTTTTGCCAGAAGACTCTGAGATTCTCATCAATGATAATTTAATAAAAAGACTAAGTATAAGTGCCTTTCATCTGAGAATTGGAAGCATTTTAATTTCCAAATGGGTGACATCATTGCAGATCCTATTGCATCATCCTTAGCTGATCCAAATGGCCATTCTAATCAATGCCAGTTGGCTGGAGAAGACTTAAGTAGTTGATTCTCTAATGAACATAAATAGCAACATTTATTGGCAATACTTACAGGATTTTAAATGTGGCAAAATTTAATCTGGCTACTCAAAGACAAAAGTTTTTTAGATAATTAGCTTAGACAGAGTCTCCTTTTAAAAATTTATTCCACCCATGTGACATTATGTCTCCTTTCCCTAGTGACAAAGTCTTTTAAAGGGAAAAAGGACCTCGTTATATAAAAATATTTATGATAACACTTTTTGTGGTGGCTAAGAGTTGGAAATTGAGGGCAGATCATCAATCAGGTAATGGAAAAACAAGTTTTGGCATGTTATGGTCATGGAATATTTTTTGTGCTATAAGAAATCATGTATAAGACAATTTCAGAAGAAAAAAATCCTAGAAATATTTAAATGAACTGATGCAAAGTGAAACAAGCAGAACCAGGAGACCATTGTACACAGTAATAGTGATAATTTGGGATGATAAATGGTGAATAACTCAACTATTCTTAGTCATACAATGATCCCAGATAAATCCACAGGTCTCCTTATGAAAAATAATTTCTACTGCCAAAAAAAGTGATAATCTGAATACAGATTGGATTGGAACATATCATTTTTGATTTTACTTTCTTCATGAGTTGTTCTTTTTTATTTTAGTCATGTGTCTTCTTCCACAACATGGTGAATATGGAAATATATTACATCATAGCACTTGTATAACCTACATTACAATGTTTCAGGGAGAGGGGAGAGTGAGATAGAAAGGAGAGAGAGAATTTAGAACCTAAAATCTGAGAAAGCAAATGTTGAAAATTATTTCCACATATAATTGGGGAAAAACAAAATATTACTAAAAAAGGCAAAGATTTGAATATTCATTGGTAATGGTATTTTCTGAATAATAGATTGCTGTGAAATTGAAATTAGTTTGAAGGAATTATTACTTATGTAAAGTGCTTTGCCTAAGTTAGCACTTCAAAATTGTATTCTTGATTTCATTTATGATAGTAATCTCCTATGTAGACTACACTCCCTCTTCACCTTAGTAGACAGTTTTTATAAAAAACCAAAGAAACAAACAAGCAGAGGAGAAGCTGGGTAGAGAGCAAGGCCTAGATACGGGAGGTCCTAGATTCAAATCTGACCTCAGACACTTCCCAGCTGTGTGACCATGGGCAAGTCATTTGAATGGAATGAAAGATGAATCAGTCATCCAGCCAGATTTCTTTGAATATTGAGGGAAGCAAAGAGAAGTGAAGAAAAAGGAGGAAAAGGAGAAGAAGAGGACAAAGGAGAAGGGAAGGGAAAAAAGAAGGGGAAAAGGAAATGAAGGGAAAGAAGACAGGAAGGAAGGAAAATGGAGGAAGGTGTGGCACACTGTCTGGACGCAATGTAGTTTTCATTTACTATAATCAATTTTAATTAATTCTATTTGGACCTTTTCTTGGATATCTTTCAAGAAAACAGCAAAAAAAAATTGATAAGCATATAACATTTTTCCTAAGCTATATTTGATAAATACAATATAATTGAATAATTATGTCTGTTTTTGACCAAACTAAGAATATTGTATGACAATCCTTGATGGACAAGTCAAATATATCTTCCTATACCAAATATACTCTGTGCTATTCCATTTGCTTTCCTGATCACTTATAAGCAAAAACACTCTAAATAAATGTGTGGATATCATTCAGTAAAAAATTTAAAAGGAATGAAAAACAGCCATCTGGATCAGCACTCAGTGATCACCTCTTTATTTAAAAAAATATTAATTTGTTTTTAAAATTCTTTCCTTTTCAAATTTTGAATTCCAAACTCTCTCCCTCCCTCCATCTTCCTTCCTGTCCACTGATAGGGCAAGCAATATGATATTAATTATGAATGTGAAATCATGGAAAACATATTTCAAAAATCAAGAAAAATAAAGTCAGAATATTTATAATTTAATTTGCATTTAGAATTCCTCAGTTCTCTTTCTCAAGATAAATAACATATTTCATTATGGTTCCTTTGAAATTCCCTTAGATCATTCTATTGACCATAGTAGCAAAGTCTTTCATAAGTTGATTATCACATCAATGTTACTGTGCACAACATCCACAACATCCTGATCCTTTCCTCTTCACTATGAATGAGTTCATATAGGTCTTGCCAATACTTTTCTGAAGCAACTCCTCCTATTCATTTTCCAGAGCATAATAGTAGTCCATCAAAATCATATGCCAAAATTTGTCCACCCACTCCTTAATTTTTAAGGATCTACTCAATTCTCAGTCCTTTGCCATCTCAAAAAGAGATGCTCTAAATATTTTGTACAAATAGGTCCTTTCCTTTTTCTTTATTTCTTTAAGGTACAGAATTAATAGTAGTCTTGATGAGTCAAAGGAAATGAAAAATTTTATAACCCTTTTGACTTTGTTCCCAATTATTATCTAGAATGATCAGACAACTCCACAAATATTATTTTAGTGTACTTAATTTTTTCCTCATCCCTTGAATCACTTGTTATTTCAGTAAAGGATATACCTTTTCTTTTTTATGATTATATATGGTTTTGATTTCTTCTTACCAATAGTGGCTGTTTTTATTTGGCCATTTATAAATTGGGGAATAGCTCTTCTTTTTAAACAAATTTGACTTCTATACTCACTGTATAGTTGAGAAATGAGACCTTTATCAGAGAAACTTTCTGTAAAAACTTTTTGGTATTATGTCATTGTCTATATTACATTTTAGCAAAATGTTATTTCCCCAAATATCACTTTAAATTAGGTCTACTTTTCATTTTGTTTTGTTAGAAATAAAAATTTCTACCCTTGCCTCTTTTATTGAGTTCAACTGAAACATATTAGATTCCAATATGTTCCTTTGTTTTAACTCTGTATGTTTTTTTGTTGTAAAGAACATATAGTGTGATTCTGGTTTCTAATCCATTTTGCCATCTGAATCCATTTTATGAGTTACCTCAACTTATAGCCTAAACTCCCCTTTTCTTACTCTCTTCCCCTATTATTTTCTTTTGGTTGTCACATTCTGATATACAACTGTTGATATACAACACATATATAATGAGAGAAGTGATCAACTACAAAGAAAGAATCTTGAACTGAACATTAATGAGGCAAAGGCTATTTTATTTCATCCTTGCAAGAATGGGTACTCTCAAACAGTGCTACAGGTCTTATAGTGAGCAAACACATAGAAGGAATGGGAATGCAGACTCCCTTTTATTAATGTGAATGAGTCCCTCCCCTCATTCACCATTGGCCTGTTGTTATAATCTAGGCTCAAGAGCCAGCTGATGGGAACACAATTTACAACTCCAGTCATTCATATTAAAGTACAGCAACTTCACCTGTTAGCCTCTTAAAGGACTATCATATCATGCATTCCTTGTCATGCCCTGCTAACATGAATGTGGGGAAATGGAGTTTAAGCTAGGAACATGAAACAACTCAATTTTATTTTCTTTTTACTCCATTATACATACCTATGAAAGGAATGTATCTTTGTTCAAAACATATTTCCACGTTATTCATATTTGTGATCTTTCAACATCAAAACACCAATCATATCCTCATTGAACCATATGATTGATCATGTTTTTCTTCTGCCTTTCTGTTTCCATAGTTCTTTGTCTCTGGATAGCATTCTTTCTCATAACTTCCTCTGGATTGTCCTGGATCATTGCATTGCTGGTAGTAGAAAAGTCATGTTACCTTCAATTGTGTCATAATGTATCAGTCTCCTTGTACAGTGTTCTCCTGGTTCTGCTACTTTTGCTCTGCATCAGTTCCTGGAGGTCTTTTCAGTTCACATAAAAATATTCCAGTTCATTATTCTATTCAAGGACAATTATTTTAAAATATCATGCCGTCTGCCTCCATGGTGGCATTACCTAGGAATGTACAGATGCTGCTGCTGGAAGACTCTGGACAGGACTCCTAGAGACACATCACTCTGAGACTCCTATATTGAGTCTTCCCAACCTGAGTTAGAGGTTCTCTAAAGTTAGCAGAAAACTGCTAAATTTTGTGTAATCCTGACTATGATCATAGAATATTTTAATTAGTTGTTTCTTTCTAGATGCTTGAATTATTTTTTACCTGGAAAATATGGAATTTGGCTATAATATCCCTATGAGTTTTTATTTTGGGATCTTTTTGAAGAGGCAGCTGGAAGTCTTTCACTTTCTATTTTATAAAATAGCAGGGCAGTTTTCCTTGATAATTTCCTGAAATATCATGTATAAGTTATGAAAATCACTTTCATTTCATTTTGCAATTTATCTTCTATCACTCTGATCTTGAACTCTTCTTGAACTCTTCCAGGAATTCTTGTAAGGATAGATCTAATTAGTACTTTTTCTTTGAGGTTTTGATTATGTGTTTTTTGGGCTGCTTTCTTAAATTTATGAATTTATCTTCCCTGTCACTCTAATTTTATGTCAATTTCTTTTGTTGTTGTTGTTTGCCCATTTTTCAACTTATTTCTTGACTTTGAACTTCATGATAAAGTTTTGCTCTGCTCACTTGGGTGTGGAGAGGTACTTCCCCAAATGTTAGATTTTTATATTTTTTTCAGATATAGTTCAGGGGTTCTGCTAATTTTTGGTGCTTCCAAGGTGGTATGATACTAGGAAAGTATGGTCCCAATTCTTTTGGTCTACATTGTAGTCTTTATCCAAGAAATGTCCCTATTTCCCTGTAGTCATAGCTCTAGTGCTCTCTTTGCTTTGGAACTGTGACCATGATACCTGCTCCCTTCTGATTAACCCCATGCAGTCTCTTCTATCCTGAAAAAAAAAACTACTCAGAACTTCATATAGGTTATCAAAATGCCAACCAATGCCAGCTATACACACTTCCAATTAAAACACTTTTAATCACTTTCTGAGAAGTTGTCTTACCTCCTTACTGTTGCTGGACTTAGAGCTCTTGAAACTTCTGTTGCTTCCACCTTGTGTATGGGCTCTGGACAGGTTTCTACCCCAGCATTACTAACTTCTCTTGCCAACATATTTTCTTAAGCCAGAAAATCTTACACCTTTCCCTTTTCTGGGCTCTTACACTTCAAAATTTGATTTGAGGCATTGTTTTAAATCTTGTTTGGAAGGTAATATTGAGAGAATTCATCTGGGTTTCCTCTGCTCTATTATCTTGGCTCTCCCTGATCACCTCTTCAAAAATCATAATGTTGATGATTTCTTCCCACCATTTCAGTATCTTTCCTTCTTTCAGATATTTTGGGAAGTCATTCTGCAGTGCCTTCTAAATTTCTTTATTTCTAGCATAGATTTCCTATGTATGTAATTGTTTTAATCCAATTGTTTTTCCTATTTTCTCCCTCAGTGCCATTAACTAATAGATTGATTTCCATATGCTCAGGTAGCGTGTTGGAGTCCAAATATTTTGATTTTATTATTACTAAAGAAAAATAGTCATTATATAAATGCTTATAGATTTGTTCAACTTTTTTTTAAAAAAGGAACTGGTTATTGTCTTTCATTCAACTTCATCTTTAAGGACTCGAGAATAACATGATTGTTTTGAGCATTACATCATTCTTTCTTTAATATTATTTTATATTCACTTCTTTCTTGTTTTGGACAGTCAGAATGGATATTTCAGCAAATTTTTGGTCTTATCAATTTTGGCTCTTTTTCAAAGGGATTTATTGCTTCCTACCTTTACCACTTTATGTTATGTAACTATTGTCCATTGATTATAGTACTGTTTAAAAAGTGGTCCAACTTTTGCATAGTTGGATTTATCTTCCAGTTTTCTTGGCATTGAGTGAAGATCAGTAGAGTATATGAGTTGTTTTTGGTATTCTTCTATTTTCACCATGTGCCCCCATGCCTTCTTTGCTTCTTTCTCATCATTATCTGAGGGAATAATAAAACTTTCTATCATCTTTGTAGATAAGGTTTAAAATATAATTATGTTTAACTTGACTTTTCTTTGATTGTCATTCAATTAAATCTTGTTCATTAGACATTTGTTAAGCAGGTTCCATAAGCTGGATGTTGTGAAGAGTGAATTGATATTTCTTTGTCTATCAATCAGTAACTTTTAAATTAATCAATCAGAAACTTAAGCACCTCTACTTAACACTAAACAAGATAATTCACTAGTCACTTACTAGAGTGAGCTCACATATCCAAAGGTTACTGCTACCTGCCTTGGGCAATGCTAGGCAAATTGAAAGTCTGCGATTGGTTCTCATAAAACTGAGGGACAGGAAGTGGCATGGAAAAAGGACTATGAAAAGTCCTGAACTTCTTGTCCAGGGGCCTTCACCTTTTGACTTCTTCTTTGGAAGATGACTTCTTTGGACTGCTTCTTTGGAGAATTTTGCCCTTTGGATTTCTCCTTGCATCTTCTTCTCCTTGGGAGTTTGTCTTTGGAGACTCTGTGTCAGTGAGCTGGGTGAGTAGATGGCCTACCTTTCCTGGCTTCTGGAGAAATTGGTTTTGGAAAGGTCTTCCTTTCCTGGAGAAGGGTGTGTTGGTGGAACTCTTGCTGAAGACACCACTGGTCCTCTGGCTAAAAATTACCGAGCCCTTCAAGAGCTGAGCCAGACACTGGATCAACACTTAGGGTGGTAGGCTAAACATTTCTCTACCCTCTTCTTACAATTTTCCACTTTTGCTTTTTCTATCTCTTTGTAAATAAAGCTATATGTATATTAGCATAAAAACCTAAATTTGATATTCTTACAACATTATGCTAGGTTCTAGGTACACATATGTAAAAATGCAATAGTTTCTGTTCTCAGAAGCCTTACTTTTTCAGGAAATGAATTTTTTTACTTCATTTTTATTCAGAAGAGAAATAAAATAATTTGTTGGCTAAGGAAATGCCTTTGCTCTTTTTACTTACATAGATGATGGAGCATTTATTAATCTCTTGTTATTAATTATTAATCCATAGGCAATTTGTAAAGCGAACATCAATCCCAATACAAAACTACTTTAGACAAAACTGTCCACAGTGGGAATCACTGCCACTGGAAGATGTAAGACAACATGCTTCCTACATCCATGATTCAAAGCAAAAGCAAGCAAGAATAGCAAGACAAACTGACTCAGACAAAGATGAACTGATATCTGATTTGAAAAGGCAATCGAAGCATGGCAAAAGAGAAAAAGAATTGGAGGAAATAAAAAATTTTGCCCTCCAAACTAGTAGGAGCCAAAATCAATACAGGCAACCTACAATTAACACCCAAAGAACAAAATCATTTCCCTCTCGGTGTTTTCTTTGTGGATGTCCAGGTCACATTTTAAAATTTTGTAGATTAAACAACAAATAGATTTTTCCAAAAATGACAATTATAATCAAAGAGACAGAAGCATGAGAAGGACCTAGTACAACACAAAATGGTCCAAAAACAATAATGATACAAAGAGAAGTGAGGAAAGCAAACATGATGGTTCGTGCTATAGCCATGCATGCAAGAAATTTAGCCAACCCCCATCCCTAGAAGAAATGGAAAGGTACATGCAAATGGGAACAAAGCCAAAGTCACTATGAATTGAGGTTCCTAATTTAAAAAAGATCTAATCATTATAATTTGGGTGTGAGTGTGTGTAGCT
Organism: Gracilinanus agilis; assembly: GCF_016433145.1. Classification (NCBI taxonomy): domain Eukaryota; kingdom Metazoa; phylum Chordata; class Mammalia; order Didelphimorphia; family Didelphidae; genus Gracilinanus; species Gracilinanus agilis. The sequence goes on along the minus strand of NC_058130.1, from coordinate 117,899,009 downwards.
TGAGTGAGAAAAATAATATAGAAAAACTGGGCAAAACAAAACCAGTGTCTAAAGCAAGCTACACAGAATATCACACCTTGACAAGCTTCTTTGGTTAGACCCTACTGAATATAGCCCAGGAAAAAACAATGCTTCTAGCCCAGTGCCCTTAGCTGTCATTCAGGGAAGCAAACCCTATGGAGATAGAATCTGTCAAGTGCTGTTGAAATTTCTATCAACCCAGCTACTGAGGACCCAAAAAAGAAAGTTCTTGTGACCAAAGTCTTTGAAACTTTCAAGAGGCAACATCAGAATTTCAAATGAATTTATCAGTAAAATTGACAATAAATGAACATTTATATCTGCTTAACTGCATCTTAATCCTCAGTAGACTTTTCCACTGGGCTGACAGCTGAAATTTTTCATATGTATTTTCTCTCTCATTAGATTGTGATCTTCCTTTGTTTTTCTATCTGTATCAGCAGTTATTACTTGGCACAGTTCTTTGTGCATAATAAACATGTCATAAATGCTTCATTTGTTTATAATAAATGTAGAGATGTATCAGACTTTAGAGTTCTTTTAATCCTAATGTTTTGATAACAATGAGGAATAGAAAAGTGAAATTACTTGCTAAAATTAGAGGAGTAGAAAATGGAGAAGCTGGGACTGAAACAGAGGTCCTATCATTTCAAGTTCAGTGCCCTTTCTTTTATACCAAGTTACTTCCTTTTTTGTTGTTGTTGACCTAATATTTGAATGAAATTTTCCATTATAAAATTGAAACTTCATCTTGCTATGGAAATGGGAAATTTAGTTTCTCTACTAAAACCTAAGTTGTAAAGAAATGGCATGCATTTTTACTTTTCTTTAAAAGAAGTAAATGTTTTCTGTATAGTTATCCAATCAGTAAATAAACATTTATTAAGTCCCTATTATGGTCTAGGAATTTTGCTAATTGCTGGGCATATACAAAAAGATAAAAGATTGTCCTTGTTTTGAAGGAGCTAAAAATCTAATTGCAGAGGTGACAAGCAAACATATATGCACAAACAACTTATAAACAGAATAAGTAGGAAATAACAAAAAAGAGGAAAAGGATAAAAATGAATGGAGGTTTGTGAAAGACTTCCTGTAAAAAATTAAAAAAAATTGGAACTTCAAGGAAGCCAATAAGTAGAAATGAGGAAAGTCAATAATCTAGGCCTGGGGGACAGCAAGAGAAAGTAATCAGAGCCAAAAGATGAATTGGCCTCTTCTAAGGAGGTCAATATTACTGTATTAAAGAATATTTGTAAATGAATAAAGTATGAAGAAACTGGAAAGATAAGAAGGGATTAGATTATGAAGACGTTCAACTACCATATGGAACATGTTGTATTTGATCCTGAAGGTAATAGGGAGCAATTAGAGTTTATCCAATAGGGGAGGTAGCATGCTTGTATTTGCACTTTAAGGAAAATTACTTTAGTAGCTGAAGACTACTTCAGAAGACTGATTGGAACATGGAAAAACTTGAAACAGGTAGATCAATTAGAAGGCTATCAAAATACTATAGGCACGAGGTAATGAGGGCCTGCACCAGAAAGGAAGCCTAGACAATAGGAGAAATCATTAAGAAATGGTGCAAAGGTGCAATTGAAGATGTTGGCAAAAGAAATAATGAGGAGTTGTTTGATAGGAGTAACAGGAATGAGTGGTGTCCTGAACACCCAGAGAGATCTGATCAACATTATTAAAGATCAAGAAGAATATAGAGTGATAAAAGTCTGGTGGATTTGCCAATAAAGAGATCATTGATAATTTTAGAGACAGCAAATTTATTTGAATGATATAGCTGGAATCTGGATCATTGGGAGTTAAGAAGAAGAAGAAAGGAGAGAAAGAGTCAAACCTTCAGGGATGGAAAGATCAAATGATTTTTGTTTTTGGGTGAAGGAGACATGAGTATGTTTATAAGTAGAAGGGAATAGACAGTAGGAGGGTAGCCAGTAGGCAAAGAGATTGAATGTAAGTGATAGATTGAGGATGGCAGAAGGGACAGCCTTTTTGGGAACTCATTTTGGAATGGGATCACTTGTTTCAGTTAATATCTTAGCCTTGGTAAGGAATGAGATCAGTTTTTCATGTAAGGCGGAAGTGAAGGAAGGGATAGTGGCAGAAAGCATATGGGTGACATAAGAAGAGAAAGAGGGATGAAGAGGAAGCTTACAGTGAACAACCTCTTTTTTCTGTAAAATATGATTCAAAGTTCTTAGCTGAGAGGGTTGAGGAAGGAGGTATGTAAAGAAGAACTACTGTAGAGAGTTGGATGAGATGTATAGTAGGATTGCCTCGCAGTAGTGAAGACTCAGTTGAAGTTAATATAAATTTGAAGTGGAATCAATAAGAATAATTGAAAATTTATTTTCACTTTTCTTCCTTTTTTCTCTCTATCTTTCTGTCTCTGGCTCTGTTTCTCTGCCTCCCTCCCTTCCTCCCTCCTTCCCTCTCTAACTATTTTTCTCCCTTTCTTCCTTCCTTTCTTCTTTCTCATTCTCCCTATTTTATCCAAATGCAAGAGAATCTTAGAAATATAGAGGCCAATCACTAATCCAATCCCAATGCTGATGAGTATGGAGATTTTAACTGTATCCTAGAATTTCCTGATCTGGATTATGTTACCTTTCCTTAAGTAGTTTAGTATCTACTGCTCAAAGGGCCACAAACACATTGATTTCAGATTTGGTACAGATAGTAGATTGACTTTATTTATTTTATTTTTATTAAATCCTTACTTTCTGTCTTAGAATCAATACTGTGTATTGGTTCCAAGGTAGAAGAACTGTAAGGACTAGGCAATGAGGGTTAAGTGACTTACACAGGGTCACACAGCTAGGAAGTGTCTGAGGCTAGATTTGAACCCAGGATCTCCCATGTCTAGTTCTGACTCCCACTCCACTGTACCCCCCTCCTGCCATGGTAGATTGACTTTAGTCAAACCAAGGTTGAGAACTTCCACCTCAATTAACTAGCATTAACATTTTCCAGTAGTACTGATTCTGAGGCATATTCCTATGCCTAGGAATAATTGACAATTTGCACAGCAAAAATAATATTCAATTATATCTATATATATAAATTTGTTCAATAATGCCCTAATCAGTGGGTATCTATTTCATTTGGAGTTTTCATTTGTGGGTTTGTTTGTTTTTTGGTACTACATAGAATATTATTATGAACATTTGGCTATCTATGGGACCTAAGAACTATTATTTCTTTTTATCTCAAAGCTTACTCTAGCAAATGTTAGACTACAAAGTCTTAAGAATGTAGAAGATGAACTGGTATGAAAAAAATCAAAATTATAATGAGCTAAGAAATTTGTGCCTAGGATTAAAAGGGAAAAGAGAGACTATAATAAAGATACATATTCCCCTTGTTTCTATATCATTTGGTTTTTTCTTTTCAAAATAGATTCATTTATTTATGATGAAAAAGCTAACCATAGTCAAAGAAGGAAGGTAGATCCAAACTTGCAAGCTTCCACTTCATTTTCTTCATTTTTATTTTTAGTGATATGTATATTCTGTCATGACATGAATATGGAAGTATGCATAACATAATAGGACTGATTTAACCTATAATAGATTATTTATTGCCTTGGGAAGGGGGAAGAAGGTGGGGAGGGAGAAAATCTGAAAACGAAAAGATCAGAAAACAATCGTCAAAATAAGTTTCTATATGTAACTGAAAACAAAATAATTAAAAAGGAGTGTCACCACATTAAAAGAAATTTATTGGCTCTATATATCTTTCTTTTTTCTAAAAGTAGGTGTTCTACATAGGCAGTAAAATGGCCACATGAAGCCTTATCATACTACATATAAACCTAGAAACATTGATTCAACTACTTAATGAGAGCACTTGTATTAACTTGGATCTGCTCATGCTAGTTCAGAAACTCCTCAGATCAGGAAATCCACTAGCCTCAGGACCCCTGGTAGCAGGGATTACAAGCAAGCAGCTACCACCAAAGAACTTGTATGTAACTTTGCAAGGGCATGAATATATTCTTTAGTTTCACTGTTTCTTTTCTAAAAATGAAATTTAAAAAAATGAGATTACTGAACCTGAATGATTAGGGCAGTTTCTTCAGATTAAGTTGTCTCCATAACATTATCAGTATTTAGTTTGGAATTGCTTCTATTAATCAAATAATTGATTGATTTTTAGAGTTGGAAGGAATATTAATTATAATATTTTTCATTTCTCCAAAATACCATCTCCTTTAGCCTGTATTTTTTTAGAAACTATATGTTTTAATGTCCCAATTTGGCCACATCCCCTCCAACATTCATTCCTTTCCACTGCTATCATTTTAGCCAATCTGCTAGGTGTGAGGTAGTACCTCAGAGTTGTTTTCATTTGCATTTCTCTAATTATTAGAGATTTAGAACACTTTATCATGTGCTTATTGATACTTTTTATTTCTTAATCTCAAAATTGCCTATTCATGTCCCTTGCCCTTTTATCAATTGGAGAATGGCTTGATTTTTTCATACAATTGATTTAGCTCCTTGTATATTTGAGTAATTAGACCTCTGTCAGAATTTTTTGTCATAAAGATTTTTTCCCAGTTTGTTGTTTCCCTTCTGATTTTGGTTGCATTGTTTTTGTTTGTACAAATTGGGAAGTTAATGCACTGCTGGTGGAGTTGTGAACTGATCCAACCATTCTGGATGACAATTTGGAACTATGCCCAAAGAGCAATAAAAGAATGCCTACCCTTTGATCCAGCCATACCATTGCTGGGATTGTACCCCAAATAGATCATGGATAAACAGACTTGCACAAAAATATTTATAGCTGTGCTCTTCGTGGTGGCAAAAAAACTGGAAAGCAAGGGTATACCCTTCAATTGGGGAATGGCTGAACAAATTGTGGTATATGTTGGTGATGTAATACTATTGTGCTCAAAGGAATAATAAACTGGAGGAATTCCATGTGAACTGGAAAGACCTCCAGGAATTGATGCAGAGCGAAAGGAGCAAAGCCAGAAGAACATTGAACACAGAGACTGATACAATGTGTAATATTGAAAATGGCAGCATGGAATTCCTGCAAAATACAGGGTCAAGCCTCACCCAGAATTCCAGGGGACCCCTCCTGGAGAACTTTGGTTGAGGGGACAGTTGAGAGGGAGTTAAACAGTTGTTTCCTGGGTATTGAGGGGAACAGATCTTACTGCTTGCTGCTCCTGATTTGGGGGTTTGCCTGGGAGGCCATAGTGGCTAAAGCCATTGTGGTTTCTACTCAGGAGTTTGCCTGTCTAGAAGGATTAGACCTTTCCAGCATCAATATAATAATTATTTAGTGATATATACATTAGAAGTAATTACTATTAGTTTTGAAAGTCAGCTAAATGTCTACCACTCCCTGGGGGCGGAGGGGCAGCATCAACCAGACAGTTCAGGGCTTCCCAGTTCTTATCCAAATCCTAATTACCCCCTCTAGCCTTCCCCTTTCTTTCTTTTATCAATATAAGCTTTATCTTTAATATCTGTGCCTGGGAATTATTTGAGGATACTCACTGCAGCCATTACGCTGGATTCCTGTCAGTTGCCAGCCTAAGAGGTCAGATTCATCTCAGTCCTTAACATTAAGATAGCTAGCTACTACTCAGTCCTCAATCAGACCTGTGGGGAATATAAATTAGAGAAAGGGAACATCATTAAAGACTAGCCTCTGCTGAATCTTGCTAGAAGACACTCAGCCCTGTCTCCATCTTCAACTGAAATCAACTGCTTGGGGAATGGGGCTTGAGAGCAAGGAGTACCTAATCCCCTCCCTACTCACTCCAGCCTGTCTGTGTGGGAGGAGAGTGTCTGGCAGACATCTGGCCCAGGCCAATCCATCAGCTTCCCAACATTTCTGTTATTACAAACATAACAACTGTGGTAAAAATCGAATGTAATAGACTTCTGTACTAGCAGCAATGCAACGATCCAGGACGATTCTGAGGGATTTATGGAAAAGAACGCTATCCACATTCAGAGGAAGAACTACAGGAGTGGAAACACAGAAGAAAAGCAACTGCTTGAACACTTGGGTTGAGGTGGACATGATTGGGGATGTCAACCTGAAAAGACCACACCAACATAACTATCAATAATATGTAAATAAGTCTTATAATATGTAAATAAGACTGGGGGTTGAGGGTTGTTGAAGGGTAATGTAAAAACTTGAATTATGTAACCATGGAAAATTTTTCTAAAATTTAAAAATTATTTTTAAAAAAAGAAAGAAACTATATGCTTGAGGAGTCCTAAGATCTACTTCACACATCCTTCTATAGCTACAAATCTCTCAGACACAATAATCATAGTAGGGCCAGACAGTCATTTTTTTTTTCTTCAGCCCCTCATACTCCTCATCCTTAATTCAATTTTTATCTAGTGTGATATTTCTACACATCTTTTTGGGAGCTTTCATGGAGTCAAATGAGAGAATGAAGAATGGACAATCCATAATGTTAACAATGAGTGAAGAAAACACAAGTATCCACATTCAAGTAGATAATAGATTGGCTATTGTTTGCAGGGCTGAATTTCTCCCCTGTCCTCCTTCTCCCACATTCCACTATTATCTTAATAAAAAGGGATACTCTCCTATCATCTGGGACACATTTTGTTTAACTATGAAATAAGGGAGTTGAATTATATCTATAAAATTAATTCTAGCTTAAAATTACATAATCTTGAGCCAACATTTTATTCACTGTGCCTCTTAGGTATCCCAAGGAATAAAAAAGAACTAGATTGCATGTGGAAACTTATACATTCCTCCAAGAAACTAAAATATCTTCTTTATGCCATATATCTATTACTTATTAAACATGGAACCCAAGAATCTCCAAATAATTTAAATCATAGATGACCCCAAGGACATGGTAAACACAAAAAATACTTAGGCATGTAACTAATGAAAATTTGAGTACAAAAAGTAGCATTAAAGATATCATTTATAGGGGGTTATTAACGTGTGTGTGTGTGTGTGTGTGTGTGTGTGTGTGTGTGTATGTGAAAGAAACAGAGACAGAGATAGAGAGAGAGGCTCCTTTTCCATACTGGTAAAGCCCTTCTTAGAGTAAAAATTTTTAAGTGTATGAAGTAAAACAAAAAAGTTTGCAAAGGAAGCCATTTATGTTGATATTTATATAAACACACACATATATACATATGTACACATATATACATGCGTATATTCTTATGCAATTTAATATATTGAATATACATGTGTATGTTATGTTTATATGTGTATGTGTACATATATGCATATGTATAAAATTATATCTTCTTATTTAAAGATGAAGAATCTGAGACCCACAGAGAAGCATTTTTACTCAAAAATGCCCCCTTTCTTATAGTAGTCAAGAAGAAAATGGGTAGCAGTTCAGGATGGATAATAGAATGCATATTGAATATCATTTGAATACATTTAACTACAAACTACTTTGGTTTATAAGCTTAAGAACAGCAAATTCTCAGAACACTATTTTATTCATATTGTCTAAAGTGATTCAAATAACCTTTATAGAATTCATTGGATGTGATTCGGGTTCATTATTTTCATTCTCTTCTGGGCAATTCTTGAAAGCAAATCTGCTCCTGTCTTCATTATTTTCAGCAGTGTTGTTTTCTCTTGGATATTGTTTAATTGGTATTCTGAATGGAGAGAATAATAGCTTTTTGCTTCAGGTTAAGACAATTCCTATTTTCTTTTCTGTGTGGGCTCCCAGTCTCATATGCATTAACTACAATAATGTATTATTTGTGAAATTCATATCATTTTTAGAGAACCTCAGATTGGACAAAGCATCACAGGTCTATCTAGATCTTTCTATGTATTTTGAGGAAAAGTTAAAGTTTCAGAATAATAAATTGTTGCTTTCTAATGGAAAGTAGCAATACCAAAGTGCCCTTAGTCATGACTTGGGTCACTTCCTTTTTAAAGAAGGAATTAGTTAAAAATATCAAAAGCCAAATAATTCTTTTAAATGTTTGCAGTGAATGAGAGTTTTGGCTAAAGAGGAAATCACAGATCTAGAAATAAACAAACAATCAAAGGTGCCTTTCAAGAATTAGAATGCAAACTGGGCTTTTCTAGTTCTACTATAGTCTCAAGAGTTTGGGCACAGGAAACAATTTCCTTTCACTAAATTAGAGTAGCTTGTCTCTTTCATGTTCTCCTTTTTTTCTTCTTAGGGTTCCTTGTTTTGCAAATTCATGAAGTTTGTTACTTTTTGCCAGAACTGAAACTAGAGTGACTAGCTAGACTTTGTGTCGGAAAGCTAAATTCACAGCAAAATTTGAAGGCTAAGGTACAGCACTCATAGTTCTTCAGTGATGCTGGAAACAATATAGTTTAGCCACTAATCAGTGAAAATAACTAAAGAGGACAGATAGTTGACTCAGTGGATAGAGAGCTAGGCTTGGATATGGGAGATCCTAAGTTCAGATTTGGCCTCATATGATTCCTAGCTGTATGACCTTGGTTAAGTCACTTGACCCCCTTGCCTTGTATAGTATTGCTTCTAAAACAAAATATAAAAATTTTAAGGAAAAAAATAATAAATAGTTAAACTATGGAAGTATCTTTTGGGCAGCTAGTATGAGCTCCTCTTCGATCACATTCTGCTCTTGCCCTTAACCCCTTTTAGTCTTTCTGTTTTATAGCACTCTTTGCAAGATGTGAAAAGAAAATCATTAACTCTTGCCCATTCCCCAACATTTAACAACACATACTCTCTAAATGAATCACTACATGTGAAACATTATCCCTTTAAAAGCTGAAATCCTTTTTAACCATGCCTTTAAAAGGTGCAAACAAAATTTAACTCACAACTTACATAACTCACACATATTCTGGCAATATTTGTTGAATAGTATTATAGAAGATGAATAATAGGTGACCACATCTCAGATGTCTAATGAATGGAGCAAAGTAGCTTCCAATATTCACCCCCATGGGTGATTCCTAGCCAAACAGCATATTCCTTAAGATTTGTACTTCTATTCCTCTGATCACTTTTTCCAAACCTATATAATCATCACTTTCCATGTGAGAATCAAAAGGATAATTTTTATGGCAATGAAATTATTAATGCCTTTGAAGAGGATAGTTGTAGTAGAATAATAAGAATGGAAACGAGATTACAACAGGTTAAGAGAGTTGCATGGCCTATCAGCCACCCTCCAAATGACTGCAGAAGAAAATAAAATACCTCAAAATGAATCCTGGAACAGTAGAACCAGTAGGAAAAGGAATGAAGAATGCTTTGGTCCGAAAACAGTATGGAGAGACATTAAGAAGGACACTACATACTGGATCAGGAGGGGAGAGTGCTGAACAAACCTCATAGAAATGTAGATACAATACAATGCAAGCAGCAAGGCAAAGAACACAGTTGACTTGGCCAAACCTCAGCTGGGGAAGAGGAGAAAGAAACATAATACAGAACAGAAGGCAGTGGGAGGAAAGTGGTCCTGCATAGTCGAGCAGTTATAGAGGCTAGACATAACCCAGCCTGAAAAGCAGTGGAAGAAACTCAGCCCAACAAAATTGAGCTTTGTTGGAAAAAGGCAGAACCCTACATACCTCAGTGCCAATTATATCTGAATTAAACAACTGCAAAATCCCTCTATGGCAGGCTAACCCACCTGCCTAAGCAGAGTGTCCAAACTGGGACCAAGACATCTATGCCAAAGTCAGGCACTAGAACACACCACAGTATAATTGTGGGGTAGTACTGTATTCCAGGAACAGAGATAAACTCCAGCATAATACCCAAAAGAGCGAAAGACAGAGAAAAAGCCTGATGCAAAAGAATATATATATATATATATATACATATATATATATGCATATATATATATATGTATATATATATATCTGATCTCTGCAGCAGAGATGACCAAAATGCAAGCATAGCAATACAAAAATGAAAATGTTTGAATCCTCAAAGAAAAATGTTAAAGGATATAAAGCCTAAATGAATTCCTGGTAGATCTCCAAAAAAGGATTAAGAACGAAATGAGGGATTTAGAAGAAAAAAATTAGAAAAGAAAATGTAAAAAAATATCAACGGCTTAGAACAAAAATATACTAAAGAAAATGGTTCCTTAAACAAAGGAAATACAGTACCTTAAACAGGAAAATAACTACCTAAGAAAAGAAGTGCAAAGCCTCAAATAAGAAAATGACTTCCTAAAAATTAGAATTGGACAAATGGAAGCTTACTACATAAGCCAACAGAAAACAATAAAATAAATTCAATAATATGAAAAAAATTGAAGAANTATATATATAATATATAAAACATTGTTTATAATTAAAAAGAAGAAAAAAAAGAAAGGAGCCTAAGATTTAAAAAATGGCATAGACATTTCACAGTTTTTCTGTATGTTTTTTAATTTTTAAAAATTTCTTTTAATTTACTTTTAATTTCAGTTAATAGAGAAAGTTAACAGAAGGAGAAGGGACAAAGGGGGAGACACTTAGGAGTTGGAACCCCAAAGGTTCCCACTTGAGTGATAGAATCCATAGAAATAGAGAAGAGGGCACCCCAAATCCCTCTGCCATTCACCCCTTTCCCCAATCCCTGAATTGTGATTAATAAAAGCCATTCATTAGTCAGATAGTGTTGCAGATTGTCTGAAAGATGAGGGGGAGGGGGATCACAGCTTCGTCTAGCTGCCTCCATCTTGGAGCCAGACCATCCACTGTGAAGTTGGTTGACCTTGGAGGAGGCTTGCGTGAACCCTGCCCTCATTCGGAATCAGACTGGGATCCCCCATTCCTCCTATTATAGGGAAGCCTCACCCCTAACTCCTGTGGGGTAGCACAACCATCCAGGTCACCCAGTTTTGGGATGACACTCCCTCAAGTCTCTCAGTGCATATTTGGCGGGAGGGTAGAGCTAGAAGAGAGTCTCACCCTCATAGACTCTCTCTCTCTCCCCTCTATCATAACATTGGTAGCTGGATCTGTTTATTATTATAAAAAAAAGGTATTCCAGAAACATCATATACCACAATGTATTTTGCCCTTTCCCAAATGATGGACAACTCCTCAATAATTCCTCATTAATAAAAAAGGGCTACAATAAATATTTTCTACAAGTAGATACTTTTCTTTTTTTTCTCTTTGGGATATAGACATAGAAGAGATGGATCAAATAGTATGCACAATTTTAGAGATTGTTGAGCAGAGTTCCAAATTGTTCTCCAGAATGGTTGGATCACATTGCAAATCCAACAGTGTCCAAATTTTCCAGCATCCACTCCTACATTTATTATTTTCCTTTTCTGTCATATTAGCCAGTCTGATAGATTCGAGGTGGTCTATTCTAATTCCTTCATTATTTTTCTTCTCATTGCTATAATTCACATTTCTAATACAAGGTTGACTAATAGTGGTGAGAATAGGAATCAGTGCTTTACTCCTGATCTTATTGGGACTGCTTCTAGCTTATCCCATTACAAATATTGCTTGCTGATGGTTTTAGTTAGATACTACTTATCTTTTCATGGAAAGTACCATTTATTCCTATGTTCTCTAGTGTTTTTAATTAGAATGGTCCTGAATTTTGTCAAAAGCTCTTTCTACATTTGTTGAAATAATAATAATTTCTATTTTTTGTTGATTTGGTCTATTATACTGATAGTTTCCCTAATACTGAACTATTCCCACATTCCTGATATAAAACTCGTCTGGTCATAATGAATGTGTCTTTGTGATATAATACTATAATCTCCTTACTAAAATTTTATTTAAAATTGTCATCTAAATAATCAGTAGGGAGATTGGTCTATAGCTTTCTTTCTCTATTTTTGCTCCTCCTGGTTTAGGTATCAGCATAATGTTTTTGTTATAAAAAGAATTTAGTAGGAATCTGTCTTCCTATTTTTACAAATAAGTTTATACTATTAGGATTAATTGTTCTTTAAATGTCTGGAAGAATTCTCATTAAAATAACTATAGACAATATAAAATATCTTGGAGTTCACCTTCCAAAACTCATCAGGAAATATATGATCACAAATACAAAACACTTTTTCCAGAAATAAAATCAGATCTAAATTGTCAGAAAAACATTAATTGCTCATGGGTCAGCAAACTCAATACAATAAAAATAACAATTCTACCTAAATTAATTTACCTATTCAGTGCCATACCAATAAAACCACCCAAAATTATTTTATAGATTGAAAAATTAATAACAAAGTTTGTTAGGAAGAATAAAAGACTTATAGTAGGAAGAGAATTAATGAAAAAATATGAAGGGATATAGCTTAGGTATACTGGATCACAAACTATATTGTAAGATGGCAATCATCAAAATGATTTGTCACCAGCTGAGATATTAGTCAGATATTAGGTAGTAACCTAGTGTTTGACAAAGTCAAAGATGCAATTCGCAGCCTTTTGAAGAAGCATTCCCTATTTCAGACAAAATGTAGTGAAAACTGGAAAATAGGATGTCAGAAACTAAGCATAGACCTACATCTCATACCATATACCAAAGTAAAGCCATACAAAGCAGGTCATACATAATTTAGAAATAAAAGATGATAGTATAAAAATATTAGCAGAACACAAACTAGTTTACCTGTCAGACAAAAGAAGAAGGGGATATTTTATGTCCAAACAATAACCTTATGAGATGTAAAATAAATAATTTTGATTACCTTAAATTAAAATATTTACAGAAGCATAAACAATGCATTGGAGATTAAAAGGCAAGAACAAAGTGGGGGAAATATTTATAAAACATCTCTAACAATGGCTTTACTTCTCAAATATATAGAGAATTAAGTCAAATCTATGAGAATACAAATTCTCTCCCAACTGCTATATGACCAAAGGACATGAACAGACAATTCTCAGATGAAGAAATTAAAACTGTCTTTAGTTATATGGATCAATGCTCCAGTCACTACTCACTTAATTTTCTTTTTAGTTCCGACCATTTTATCAGGAATGCCTCCTATCTTTCATTAAATGTCTATTTCTTCTGCTGTAGTATTATGTTCAGTATCACTGAATAAGTGATTTTGGTTACAGGCTCAGATCTTTGGCCTGGTGGAATATCATATTCTGTATTTTCTGCCTCTTTAATGCAGTACCTGCTATATCCTGTGTAAACCTGATTGTGGTTGCACAGTATCTGAATTGTGTTTTTATTTGTTGTTGTTGTTGTTTTTTAATTTTTGGCTCCTTGAATTATTTTCTCCTAGACTTAGAATTTCTGGAATTTGGCTATGACAATACTGTGATTTCCTTCCAGAAGTGTATGGCATATTCATTCTATTTCTCTTTTGTCTTATTCAAGAGTAACAGGGGAGTTTTCTCTAAGTTTTTTTATTAGGATGTCTAGGATCTTTTTGTGACCATGGCTTTTAGACAATCCAATGTTTCTTAGAGTAACTCTCCTGGATTTTTTTCCAGATAAATTGTATTTCCAGTGAGAAATTTTTGTATAAAATAATTTATAGAAGTTCTTTTTTGCATTGGAAAAGAACTTCAAACTAGAAGGATGTCCATCAATTGGAGAATGGCTAAACAAATTGTGGTATATGATTGTAATGGAAGAAAAGAATAGAATGGATGAGAGGGAAGTTACAAGGGAATGAACTAAAAGAAAGTGAAAGATTGAAAATAATTATAATATGGTGATGACAGAGGGGATAGTATAATGGAAGAGATAGGATGGAGTGGAATGGGATGGGATGGAACACATGGAAGAACCAGAGAAATTAACTTGTGTTTTGAGTAAAGACACTTCATGTGAAACAGAGGAGAAAGGGAAAGGAGTGATAAAAGTCACCTAAGTAATAGAAGATAATGAAAAGAGGAGAAGGACACAATGAGTTGCCTCAGTTTTTCCCATAAAATTTTAGGCAAGATTCTCAGTTTAGAGATAGAGATAGAGAGAGAGAGAGAGAGAGAGAGAGAGAGAGAGAGAGAGAGAGAGAAGGAGAGACAGAGAGAGAGAGAGACACAGAGAGACACAGAGAGAGACACAGAGAGAGAGAGACTCCTATTTTCTTATGGTATGAGAGAGTACAGGCTAAGAATGGGAGAGAATATTTAAAATATTTTAAAGAGGTTAATATGGCAGAAAAGAAAGACATGTTTTGACACATACATTTATAAGACTATAAATTGTTTTATCTTCAAAGCAAACCATTAGTAGTCTTTATATGGAGATCAAAAAGACAATAATAAACCATATTTTATGTAATCATTTCATCCGCTTTAAAAAGAGTATCAGAATAGGTACTGCATTTGAAGATTAAATGCAATTAAATAATAATAATTACAAGAGCAATAATAATTGTTCCATTGCTTAACCTCACTTCTACAGGTAAAAATGTCTCTATCTAAGTGTGTGCTAGAAAATGTTTAACAACCAATTCTTGATGGAAAAATGCATGCTAGATGTACTTTTAAATTTTACCTGCATTTTTAACATTTTCTCCATCACTTTCTTAAGTCTAAAAAGTAACAGTTATCAAGCCCTGATTTGTAGGATTTGCTGACATCTAAGGTATAAATGTTCAAACTGAAATTTTAACCACTGACTTGTGAAACAATATGAACTGGTGCCAGCCAGTATAGTGGTACAGCTATATCTGTAGCACATGAGACCATAAAGTTGGCCACAGAAGTCACAAGAAGGCATCAGTTAATGAATAAACTTCTCCCAGGACAAATCATCTCTCACTATGTACTAGGCTCTCTCCCCCAAAATAGCGTGGGTTTCCCTGACTCCCTACAACAGAGACTATATCCTCTTCTATAATATAATTCTAAAGAATATTAGCATCTTTCTAGTAAGAATTGTTTCATTCTTAGTGTTCAGTTTGTCTCTGATTCTCAACTATATTTCAGTTAAAATATTTCATATATCTTTTAGAATGGTCTCTTGGAAACAGGAGAAGTGGACTATGATTTTTGTTTCCCGAGCTCTGTCCAGCCCGGATACCATTGTTACCGTTGCTCTTTGAAGAAGGACTTTGCTTTGCCTGTACAGCTTCCTCAGCTTCACTTTAAAAATGGAATACAGAAAATACTGTATTACATAAAGGTCATGGGGAGGTTGCTGGGAGTTGGGAAAGGAGACTATTTAAATAATGATGACCCCTGCTACAGAGCACTCTGGGCAATGTACTTACTTCATCATTGTGTTAGGAAGCCTGGTGAAATTTAAGTAGGAGTAAGACTGTTAATAGATTTCAACATGCAGTAACGTAGTTTCACCCTGATTCAGGAAAAGACATTCCTGTTGAAATGCTAAGCCATTTCTAGAGTTTGTGGCATTTATAGTGCTCATAAAACTGTAGACCCATAAAATATCATAGAAGTTTTACAAAACCAGCCTCAAGGAGCAATTTAAAATCAGCTGCTTAAATGAAACTGCCTTAGCCATTCTTAAACCACGTGAGTGTCAAAGAGGAGGTTAAATGGAGGTTTACTCTCTCTCCGAACTCCCGAAATGCCATGACTCCATAAATCATTACTGCCTATTGGTCTTCTGGTTTTATTCTTCTATGTATCAGTCTTGGAGTTGAAATAATTTATATTGGGGAAATGCATTTAGGAAGGTTAATTTTTTTACTTGTACCCTCTAAAGGGCAGTGCTTAGAATAGATGCTTTTTTAAATGAGTGAAAAGGGATTTTTTGCTTTGCTTTTTCACAGATGGGAATGCCAACTTTGCTCAGGATAGATTGGAAGGTTTATTGTTTGTGGCAAAATATCAGATTTGAATTAGGTATCTTATTTAACTTGAGGGAGTTTCTAGATTGTGTTTTTTATTTAAAATGTAAATTTATAGGCAGCAGCAGCAGCAGAGGCAGAAATGTTTATTTGAAAAATTGAAATCAACAATATGAATTTAAATACGGGTTTAAAGCTTTAAAAAGAAATTTAAATATGGTAAATCAGTGTTGTGACAGTTTTTCTTATGGACCCCCAATATTGCTCAATCACATTTATGTCATATACATTTTTTATAACACGTAACCTACAAATATCAATACTTTAATGGGATATCACAAAATATTCCTTAGGCTTTGCAGATGGTATAGGAAGAAATCATATAAAAGTATATTCCTTATTGCAAAACAAGAAAAATATTCACTTCTCAGGCTACCTGTCATGACTTTCATCATCACTACTATTGTCATCATTGATTGTCATTATTTTTTATTCTATTCATGACTTCAGTAATTCTAGTACCTATAATATCATTAATTCTCCTTCTACCTACCTATCCCTCTGCAACCTAATCAACCAATTAGCAATCAATTAAATATTATTATTACTTTGGTATGTACCAGACACTGAACTAAGTGCTGGGGATAGAAAGGAAAAGCAGAAAAAATTTCTGTTTTCTAGGTGTTTCTGTTCTAAAAGGTGAGTAGAGAACAATAGATTTTGACCAATGTTTTTGAAATATTGTTTCATTTGATGAAATGAAATGAAAAAGACATTTTTCAAGTCTCTTGGACAGCAAGGACATAAAATTAGTCAATATTTTAAGAAACTGATTCAGACTACTCATTGGAATGACAAATACTGAAGCGGAAATTTAAATATTTTGGTCATATAATGAGAAGATAGAACTCATTGGAAAATACTCATGTTCAGAAAGATTGAAGGCAAAAGGAGAGGAGATGGCAGAGGATGAGATGGATAGATAGTGGCATGGAATCAATGAATATAAGCATAGAAAGAGGATAGAAGTGCCTGGTGCACTATGATCCATGACGTCTTGAAGAGTTGGACACAACTAAAACGCATTAGTAACTTTGCTGGATACCCTTCCCCTACTTCTTCTAAAAGACCTTCTCTCCCTCTAATGTCTCAGTAACCAGGACTTGTTGCTATTATTCTTAACCTGTGAACCACTCATCCACTAAGGCTTCTTCTGACTTCCAAAATGAAAAGAGCTAATCTGATTAACTAATTAGCAATTCTAGTGCAGTTGCAAAAAGGTTTGGATTTGAACTCAAAGGACTTAGTTAGAATCTTGATTTTACTACTAATTACCCATATGATCTCAGGCAAATTATTTCAACTCACTGTATTTCAGATTCTTTATCTGCAATACTGGGATAGTAACATCTGTAGTACCAATTTCATAGTATTATTTTGAGGCAAAGATAAGAAAATTTAATTAAGTTCTTTGCATATTTTAAGGCACTATATGGTTAGTTTTGTTTTTTGAAGGCAACAATTCTATTTTTGTTATATAAATTATAACTGAGATACTAATGGCATCTAGTACAATACCTTGAACTTAATAGGAGTGGGGGAATAATATTCAATAAATCAGATAATCTCATTTCAGAGTTGGGAAGTGATCTCAGAAGTTTATTGTTCAACCCATATCTTAATAAGAATACTCTTTCTAAATGACCAATAAGTGTTTCTTCTTTAAGACTTCAAATTAAGGAAAATACACTGTCTAATAAGGAAGGCAATTTCACTTTCTGATAGTACTAATTGTTATTAGGATTCTCTTTTATATCCCCACTCCTGTGTGTGTGTGTGTGTGTGTGTGTGTGTGTGTGTGTGTGTGTGTGTGTGTGTGTATTTCAAAAGCCACTCATTGAAATAATATGCTTGTTGGGGCTGAGAAGCACTTATTTAATACTTTTATTTGAAATTCATGTTGATTGACAAATTCAAATCTCATTTTTCAGTATTATTACCTATATAACCTTATATAAGTCACTTATACCCCAGTGGTCTTCACTTTCTCATTTACAAAACAAGAGCAAAGGACTTGAGGGCTTCTCATGTTGTAGTGCTTAGCCATATACCTCATGTCAGGTTAAGTGATTTGCCCAACATCATACAGATAGTATCTGAAACTGCATTTGAACACCAGTCTTCCTAAACACAAATCTGTTGATCTATTCATTACACCACTTAGGTACTCTAAACTAGGAGCCTTTGAAAGTTTTTGAAAGGCAGAATTAGGCTTGATAATGAAGGGGGGAAATGATTCTCAACAATCAGAACTATCTCAGAACAAGATATTTTACCTTTAAAGTCCCTTCATATGCAGTTCCAAGAATTTCTGGCTTCTTTTAAGATAAAGAACAATGGCTACTTCTCCAGGAACTTTTCTCATCTGCTCAACTTCTAGTGAAATCAAATCAAATTACATCAAGTAACTTAAAAAATACTTGGTGTTTATTTTGCATGTTTTATTTTATGTATGTTTTCTCCTCCCACTTGAATAGAAGGAAAAAATGTTTTGCTTTTTCTTTACTAAAAAAGGTGGTTGTAAAATGAAAAGAAAAATCAAAGAATTTTTGGACAGGTTGTTTTGAAGATGCCAAATGAGACTCTTCTTGAATTTTTTCTCTTACATAAATGACTGCTTTCAATATCTTGTAGGCAGAGCATAATTACATTAGCCACTGAGTTTTTACAGAAATTTGTTTAGTTTCACCAAGCTTTTTGGAAATTTAATTCCTTTCATAAATTAACCATCCTTAAATGTTCACTGATTTTCTCAATGTAGTATTCTTCCTGTACTTAACGAAAAAATATTAAACTACTTTATCAATGGACAAGTATTTATTAGAGAGCAGGTATTATATATCATGAATTCTCAAACCCTATACAATAATCTCTGACAGGCTGTAAATTAACTTGAGATGAAGATTTTCCTATTCATTAAAGAAGCAGAGGATCCTGATATAATAAAATGTCCATTCACTGTGTATAAATGAAAAGGCTTTGGTTTAAAGTAAGGGTCTTTATGTATAATTTAGGCCTTGCCAATAACAACAGACTTATGAGTAGATAACAACAATTTGACTAAAATAATGTGAATGAAATTAATAGATAAATGGGATACAGGCTCTCTACAATAGAATTTTTTTAAAACCCTTGTACTTCGGTGTATTGTCTCATAGGTGGAAGAGTGGTAAGGGTGGGCAATGGGGGTCAAGTGACTTGCCCAGGGTCACACAGCTGGGAAGTGGCTGAGGCTGGGTTTGAACCTAGGACCTCCTGTCTCTAGGCCTGACTCTCACTCCACTGAGCTACCAGGTGCCCTCTACAATAGAATTTTAAAAGTCATTGTGTTGTTAAGCAGGTTGCATTGTGACCCTTGAGGAGAATTCCCTCTGTCTTTTCCTGTATTAAAGGGACATAGAATTTCTTAGGCACAGAAGCTTATCCAGTTCAATACAGTGTAGGAGGACTACACTTAGGTAGTCTCATTTACTATATAATCTAGGATAGATGCTGTTTGGGCACTCAGTCTCCTTATCTGGAAAATGAGTGTTTTGGATTAGAAGAATTCTAGCTTCCCTTGTAGGCTTAAATGTCTTGAACATATGGTATGTTGGAAGGCTTCAACAATAAAATAAATTCACTTTGTTAGTAGGTATGAATTTAAAACCTTAAATGGATAATTGTCAATATATTCACCCATTCAGACCCCATTATATTTGTAAACAGTAATCGATATGAATCTCTAAACATTTTTGTAGTCATAGTGAATTCAGTCCTTTTGATACTTAAATGAAAAAAACAGACTTTTAATAAATCCTACTAGTCTTGTTGAAAATTAAACATGCTCTTGAGTCCATTCCTAGGCATTCAATATTTAGGCAAATACTACTCTGATGCATTTGTTAAAATTTGGAGCAAGTACAAGCAGTAGTAGCTAGACTGAAACACAACACAAAAACCATCTACATTCTGAAAAAAAAAGATAAGTATAGTAGGCAAATTAACTCTCAGGCAATTGAAATGTACTTTTAAATAGAATAAAAAGTTTTTCTTCATTTATGGGAGATAAATTATTTTCTATACTTGAAAACAATTGTTTCCAAAATGAATCACTACTCAAAACTCCCTCTCTTCTGCTTAGATTTCTTTAATTTAACAAATCATGTTGTTTTAATGTTAACAGTAGCTTGTTAACCAGAGGCATAAAGGCATGCTGTATGAATAACTCCTACCCAAAAAATCTGGTGTTTATTTGACACATACAATGAGAAAGAATGAAAAGTCAGCCCCAAATAAGCTACTAAGGCTATGCAACATAAAATCTCATTTTCAATAGAAACTTTCTATTTCTTATTAGATAATATTTATCTTCTCTAAACTTAAACATCATAGTAGTTTTTAAGACAATCTGAGTAACTGGAGATACAAGATATTTACTCATGTATTATGAAAACTTCATTTACTTAAAACATAAGGGACATGCCCTAAAAATCAATTCATCAGGTTAGAATTAGTGTCATTTAACAACATAACAAGAAGTTTTCTGTTCAACTGGGAAATGGCAGTTCCTCATTATGCACTATTTTGAACACACCAATTTGTCATTAAAGGAACTTTATTGTACATAAAGGAATTTCCCAGTGTACTTTGTTGTAGCAGTATTTCTGTTTTTCTTCTCCCAGTAAAATTGACTATCATCAAATATATGACCAAGGAACTAGGGATGATCTAACTAGTCATCTTTAATAATTTTCTTTTAATATACATGGTGACTTGCTCATGGCCAGTTTTAAATTGAGTCATTCTACAGGTCATGCACAATTTTGAGCATATTCCAATTATTTAATGTTAAATAATGGTGGTAATTTTTTTCCTCATCAACTAATCTAAAAAAGTTTTTGTTATACCAAAAGGAAAATGGCTTAGTTGTATGTCCTGAGTACCTGCTAGAATTCTTCTAATTTACTTGATTGGCAGGTAGGGGAGGAGGGTAGGACAGTTAGATAGAAGGTAGTCTTCCTGGAGATAGTTATATAGAAAGTGAAATTTGTCTGAGAGGGCAATATACTCTGGGAAAGTAATGAGTGCTAAATCAGATAGGACGTTGATAGTGTAGAAATAATGCACTTCTCACCACTTAGGCTATAGTAGAAATTCTGTTTGCCCCATGCAATTTGAATTTAACTCTTTGACTCTCTGGGAGGAGGAAAGGGGCTAGAAATATGGGACAATTCTTTTTTCCTCAATTAACTCAAAGATAAAAGGTGTACAAAGTTATATTGCCCATAAATAATTTCATAAATCTATATTTTTCTGAAAATAAACACACTTCATAGAGAGCAGAGGGACTAAATCAATGCCCGATCAACTGTACATTCTAAAGATAAAGACCAATAATTATATTTCAGCATATATCTAATCATATCTATCCATATATATATAAATACACACACACACACACACACACACACATATATATATATATATATGTGGGTATTAACAAAGGGAGTTATATTAGCCCATGACTATTCTTTAGAGAATTCCTGACATTTTAGTTGAAATTAATAGGACTGGTAACCTTTAGCTATGGCAAAACTTATGATTAACTTAATATGAAAGCCTTTTCAGATTGATTATTCAAGAATTTCAAACAATATAATAATGCAAGCTAATCTAACATATGAATATGAGTGCCAGGCTATTAATAAAAAGGGGGGCAGGTGTGATGGGTTTTTCTAAAATTTAACCAGAAAATTAGAGTGAAATTGCACACATTAGTTCACCAATTTATTTATTTTTTAATATCAGTATGCTTGAAGTAATTTCAGTTCATGAGCAAGCAAGCAAAAGTGGAGAATAAATACCAATGATGGCTTACTTACAAAATGAGCTTGCAACTTTTATCTTCAAGAATTCCATTACCAAAATTTAAATACACTTTGTATATGTATGTATTACATGGATGTAAAAAGGCCGTATGGCTTCTACAAGGTGAAGTAATATACCATAGAGAAAATAGAACTTAATCTGGAATTTTTTGACTTGAATTTTAGTTCTGATGCCATTATGCATATGACATTTCTGGTAATCCATTCCTGAAAAATGAAGAGGTTATAATAGGTATTCTTTAGAGTTGTTTCCCCATATAACAGAAAGAACACTAGATTTGGAATTAAAGATCCTTAATTCAAATCATGGCTTTCCTTTGTTTCTACCTGTGTGGCATTGAGAATGTTCTTTCTCCTTGCTGGTCTGTTTTGCTTAACTATAAATTAAGGGGACTAGGAGTTCAGTAGATAATATCTAAGGTCTTTTTCAGCCATATATCCTATAAATCTATGATTCATTAATCTAGAGGGCAGGGGCCATGAGCCTTGCACATACTATCCTCTTTATGAATGTTATTGAATTTGTCTGGATTAAATTGGACATGCCATGCCTGTGAAAGGCCATCAATCACTTGCTTGCTGAATTAACATGTATCATAAATATTGTTTTGGTAAAAAAGAATCTTTTCAATCTCTATTTTTTTTCTTGTAAAATAATTTTACTGGTAACATCCCCATGTCATATAAGGGATGAGAGAACTTATTTAAAAGACATCCATTTATTTTTTAAGGATAAATAATTGGGATACTTAAGTTACCTTCATTGGTTGTTGCCTTAGTCTTTTTTGAGGTTCTACAAGGCGTATGCTTTTACACAAGTTAGTTTTATTTTACTTCCTTCCTCTACTTGGAATTTGATGGACTTGCTAGTCTCCTCAGAGATTTAATGGTATTCATGGAAAAGCAGACTACATTTTTTAAGTCTAATGAGGTGTCTGCTTCCTGAGTGACTCATTTTCTCTTTTGTCCTTTCGATGTTTTAAATTCTTTGCTTTGAGAAACAATGAAGCTGACCAAAGGGTAAAGCACCATTTTTTAAAGAAAACATCTGAAAACTTAACCCACAAATTTGAAGTCAGAACTCAGCTCTTCTATTAATACTATCTACAATTGCTTTACAGTTTTGCCTATCTTAAGTTTATATCACATAGAAGAGTATAACAGCTTATGTCTAAGAAATTCCAAGCTCCTAAGTCAAAAAGTCTGGCTCCTTTACATATGAGAGACAAAGAGACTAAGGGGAGAGGGGGAAGTATAGGGAGAAGGGCACGTGATTGATCATATGTATTTCTTCTGCGTTTCTGTTCACACAGTTCTTTCTCTGGATGTGGATAGTGTTCTTACTGGATTGCCCCAGGTCGTTGCATTGCTGCTAGTAGAAAATTCCGTTACATTAGATTATATCACAGTGTATCAGTCTCTGTGTACAATGTTCTCCTGGTTCAGCTTCTTTCACTCTTCATCAATTCCTGGAGGTCTTTCCAGTTTACATAGAAATCCTCCAGTTCATCATTCCTTTTGGCACAATATTATTCCATCACCATCAGATACCACAATTTATTCAGCTATTCCCCAATTGATCGACATCCCCTCATTTTCCAATTTTTTGCCATCACAAAGAATGCGACTATAAATATTTTTGTACAAGTATTTTTCCCTATTATCTCTTTGGGGGTACAAACCCAGCAGTGGTATGGCTGTATCGAATGGTAGACAGGTCTTTAAAGCTCTTTCCTCATAATTCCAAATTGAGCTCCAGAATGGTTGGACCAATTCACAACTCCACCAGCAGTGTATTAGTGTCCCAATTGTTCCACATCCCTTCCAACATTTATCACTTTCCTTTGCTGCCATATTGGTCAAAATGCTAGGTATGAGGTAGCACCTCAAAGTTGTTTTACTTTGTATTTATCTAATCAGGAGGGATTTAGAACACTTTTTCATGTGCTTATTTATATGTTTTCTCATTGTCATTCTCTTTAATGAAGTCCATAATTACTTCTATGATTTCTTTTTTGACCCACCAGTTTGGAAGAATTAGATTATTTAGTTTCCAATTACTTTTAAATTTATCTTCCCATGGACCCTTCCTTGTTAATTGTGATTTTTATTGCATGATGATCTAAAAAAGTTGCATTTATTATTTCTGCTTTTCTGCATCTGTTGACAATATTTCTATGCCCTAGTAGATGTTTGATCTTTATATATATATATATATATTATTTACTGTTGAAAAGAAGGTATCTTTCCTTTTATTCTTATTCAGTTTTCTCCAGATACCAATTAACTCTAATTTTTCTAACATTTCATTCACTTCCCTTACTTCTTTCTTATTTATCTTTGGTTCAATTTATCTATTTCTGAAAGGGGAAGGTTGAGATCCCCCACTAGTAGGATGTTATTATCTATTTCCTCCATGAGCACTTTTAATTTTACCTTTAGAAATCTAGATGACATACCATTTGGTGCATAAATGTTTAGTAATGATAGTACTTCCTTGTTTATAGCATCCTTTAGCAAAATGTAATTTCCTGGGGGCAGCTGGGTAGCTCAGTGGAGTGAGAGTCAGGCCAAGAGACAGGAGGTCCTAGGTTCAAACCTGGCCTCAGCCACTTCCCAGCTGTGTGACCCTGGGCAAGTCACTTGACCCCCATTGCCTACCCTTACCACTCTTCCACTTATGAGACAATACACCGAAGTACAAGGGTTAAAAAAATGTAATTTCCTTCCTTATCTTCTTTAATTAGAATAATTTCTACTTTTGCTTTCTCTGGTATCATAATTGCTACTCTCGCTTTTTCTACTTTAGAAGATGCCTAATAAATTCTGCTCTAGCCTTTTTACTTGAATCTGTATGTGTCACCCTGCCTCAAATGTTTTTCTTGTAAACAACATATTGTAGGATTCTGTTTTTTAATCTGCTCTGCTATCTGCTTCTGTTTTTTGGGTGGGTGTATCCCATTTACATTCAGTGTTATGATTACTGTATATTGCCCTTCATCATATTATCCCCTTTACATCCTGCTCTATTCCCTTTCATTCTGTTCCTCCTTATCACTATTTTGCTTTTTGTCACCCCCCTAATGCCCCTTCCTTCAATTACATCCTGATTTCTTAGTCTTATTCCTCGTCTACTTCTCTATAGGGTGATAGAATTCTATACCTTACTGAGTATTAGGTTTTTTTTTTTGGTTTGTTTTTTAGTTGTTTTTCTCTCTCTGAGCAAGTTACAATGTGAGTAAAATTTAAGCATTGCATGTCACCACCCTTATTCTCCCCTCTCTGTAATGATGTTTTATGGCTCTTTATGTTATATAATTTATGCAATTCTATATGTCCCTTCCCTTTTCTCTCAGTGCAAGTCTCTCTTTCAGCCTTTGATTTTTATCTATAATTCTTATAGATACATATCATATCATACATATATATAATTCCATATCATCACTTTTACATATACATTATATTACCATATATTATCCTATACATCATATCACCATAATCAGCTTCCTTCTCCACTGTCTTTCTGGGTAAATTCCTTCTGTCTTCTCTACTATTAAGAGTAATTTTTGAGAATTACAGAAATCCTCTTTCCATGTAGAAATATAAATATTTTGACCTTAATGAGTCCCTTAAATTTTCTTTATCTTATTTAACTCTTTGTACTTTTCTTATGTCTCGTGTTTGGACTCCAAATTATTTTTAGGTTTGGCTTATTCCTCATGAATGCTTGGAAATCTTCTATCTTACTGAATGTTCTTTTTTCCCCTGAAAGAATATACTCAGTTTTGCTGGATAGGTGACTGGATTGTAAACCCAGATCTTTTGCCTTCCTGAATATCATATTCCATAACTTTAAATTATTTAATGTAAAAGCTGTTAGATACTGTGTGATCCTGATTGTAACTCCATGGTACTTGAATGGTTTCTTTCTGATTTATTGAAGCATTTTCTCTTTGACTTGGAGGCTCTAGAATTTAGCTATTATATTCCTGGAATTTGTAATTTGAGGATTTCTTGTAGGTGATCTCTGAATTCTTTCTATTTCAATTTTATTTTCTTGCTCAAGGATCTCTGGGCAGTTATCTTTGATAATTTTTTGTAATATGATGTCCAAGGTTTTTTCTTGTTCATGGCTTTCAGATAATAATCATCCAATAATCCTCAAATTGATTCTCCTAGATCTATTTTCTAGATCAGTTATTTTTTCAATAAGATATTTTATGTTTTCCTCTTTTTTTATTCCTTTGATTCTGCTTCATTGTGTCTTGATTTCTCATGAAATCATTAGTTTCTAAATGGTCAATTCTGATTTTAAAGGCCTTATTTTTCTCTGTCAGTTTTAGGTTCTCCTTTTTCAATTTGCTCCATTTCTTCTTGCCTCACTTTCATTTCTACCTCCCCACTTTTCTTTTGCCTCTCTTAATTGGTTTTTGAAGTAGTTTTTGAAGTCTTTTTCGACTTAGACCTGGAGGAGCTTTGGACCTGGAACCCTGAGACCTTGGTGAGACTGTTCTTAAATCTTTCCCTTAGAATTAATGATGTGAGTGTAAAGACTAAATCTTCCTGGACTTCTCTAAAAGAACTGCTCTTTCAAAAGAGATTCGGTGACTGAAGCTCCTGCTTCATTAATCTCAAGCCCTCTGATCTTGGGCTCAAGGCTGAGTCCCCTTCAACTGAGGACTAATTAGATCTGCCTGAGTTGAACAAGGGGGCAGATCAAATTACTTAGTGCGTTAGATCATTTATTGTATACTCTCTCTCATTTTCTTTATTTTATCTTCCTCTTCTCATTTGTAAATAAAATCCCATAAAAGTCATTTTGACTTGAAATTATTCTTTAATTGGGGATTGATAATTATTCAATTCCCTGGTGACCCTGGATTTTACTATCCACCTAACCAAAACTCATTACCCTTTACACTTGAGTGATTTTCTTTAGATGATAAAATAGTACATTAATTCCTAACATTATATCTCTACCAGCTTAACATTAAAATTTTTTTCATATTTCAAAATTTCAAAAATTTAAGATTCAATCTATAGTAGAATCTTCAGAAGTTATTATGCTCTTTGCTTCACCCCCCTATATCTTTTGGCTCACTTTGTAATGGATTACTTAATTATTTGGGTTGGTTCTCAGATGACCAGTTACATTTTGACCTTAAATTTATACTAAAAAAATTTGTGAGCTAATATCTGCTGGAGAGTATGCTTTTCTGAAATAGCCTTAAAAATCTCACATTAAGTTCTATGCCACTGTGATCCATTAGAGGAGGAATTTAAAGGAGAATAGATTCAATAAAAAATGAAATTTATAAAGATAAAAAACTTGGTACAGATTAGGTTTAAGTAGGTACAAGAAGATTAAGCTAAGTATGAAGGACTTGACCTAAAATGATTTTCTCTTAAAGACATTTTAACCATTGGACCACAGTCAATATACCAGTATCGGTTCTGTAAGGTTTAATTAGTTATTAATTAGTTATATAGTATTATTAGATGGATTTTTTCCCTGTTCCCTTTTTATGCAAAGCCAGGGGAAAAAATATAGTGGGCTTTTAAGGAATATTAGATTTGTGGGAAAGAGGTTGGAATTCTGGACACTCTCTCTGAAATCACTGTCTGGAGAGGTGGTGTGTGGCTTTTCTCTGGATATCAGTTGGAGACTTTGGCCAAACTTAACTTGGAAACCTTACATGAACATCTGTGAAGGTGGGAAGAGTTTTTTGGTGGAGTGGAAAGCTGTTTACCTGACAGGGAGAAGTAGCTGCCAAGTAAGGGTGCTGTTTGCTCACACTGAACAGTGTGAGCTCTTACTGCTTTTCTGGGAAGAGTGAAAGGAGACATTTTGATCTCTAATTGCCAGATTTGTCAGTTAGAGGAGACAACTAATTACTTTTCTTCTATATTTTAAGGAGGTTAATAATATTGAAGTTTATATATTAGGATAGTGATGGGCAAACTTTTTAAAGAGGGGGCCAAAGGAAAGGAAATGCTCATCTGTCAGTCTGTTTCTAAAGCAACTCTTTTGAAGTTTTATTGTATTGTATCCTACTCATTGTATTTGTCAGATTAGCAATAATATCATAGGGGCCAGATAGAACATTTCAGGGGCCTGCTTCTGGTCTGCGGGCCATATTTTGCCCATTATTGTGCATCATTTTGGTGGGATATATTTAGTAAATCTTAGGTTTAGATTAAGAGTTTCCCTACTTTATCTTTACCTCCTTTTACTTTCTCTGCCTCTCCTGATAAAAAAAATTAATTAATAAGTGTTGGATTATACTGTGTTCTGCAGCTTTATACATCATCTACCCCCAAGTGACCCTA
Organism: Gracilinanus agilis; assembly: GCF_016433145.1. Classification (NCBI taxonomy): domain Eukaryota; kingdom Metazoa; phylum Chordata; class Mammalia; order Didelphimorphia; family Didelphidae; genus Gracilinanus; species Gracilinanus agilis. Next base: position 117,871,006 of record NC_058130.1, on the reverse strand, counting down.
ATAGCTCAAGTCTATAATCACCTATCTATCATCAATAACAGATAGCAAGATCAAAATCACCTATAAAAGTTCCTATGATACTAAAATTCCATATACCAATGCAAATTAAGAACTAATTTTGTAACTTATTGTCTTAGAGGACTACCTGGAAGCAATAACTCATTAAAGGACTTTCTGAAGGTCCAAAAGCTATCCTGGATGAGAAGCAAAACTTGAACCTAGCTTTTCCTTAAAGTGAGCTCATTTTTTGCTGTTTCCTGAACCACTGAACACTAATGCTATGTTGGCATCTCTCTACTTTAAATAAGCTTTCAATACTGAAGCATTTTGGAACATAATCAGGATGATGCCATCAAAAAACATCAAAAAACACCAGGACCTCACCAAAGATTCTGTAGCTCATCTCTCTGGACTCTGTGTTAGTAATTTTCTGTGACTTAGGCAAGGGACTTTGCTTACATTTGTTCAGAATCTTCTCTTTGCCAAGTACTATGGTGAGCATTAGGATAGGTGACCATAGAAAGACATCAGTCAGAGAGTAAGATGAAGAAATATAGGACAGTGCATCCATGTGAATAATGAAGTGATGGGTGGCCTCAGAAAATTCATTAAATGTGGGTTCTTGGAAGAAATCTGTATTTTCCATTTTCCAATCAGATGGAAAGAGGAGCAAGGGTGAGTTCTGAAGATGAAGTTATTTTTTTAGAATGAAGCAATTCCTAGGGCATAATCGAAACGTCCAAAGACATGTAGCTGGTTGGGAAATATTTTATGCATCACTTGTTATTGATGAACAGGATCATTAAGTAAATTTCCCTTGTGAAACCTATGAAGAATTACAATTATTAATAGTATTAGAGAAGGGAAGTGAACTCATCAATTTCACTTCTATTTCAAAGATTTTCCTAGAAATCCCTTTTCTATTTTCCTGTCTCTATTACAACTTGATCATGAATGAGAATTAGTGTTGTTAATGATGATAATTCAAAATCTTAAATTCCATAGACAAATCATGTCACCCTTCAAATATTAAGGCAGGTGTAGAAAAATATAGGTTCCTTGTATTTGTATAGTTACTTTAAAACATATCAGCATTATGACTTTATAAAGTCCCATCCCAGTTAGCTCATTTCTCAAATAGGGTTACCAAAATTTATACTGCCTTACTCAGAGTTTTTTTCTTATTGAGGGAAAGCTTTAAAAAATTATATGTTCTCTATACATGTGAGCTAGAGAAGATAATAGTAAATGTTATTATACTCATATAATGTGAAATCACATAATTCCAACATATGGTTTCTTTAAAAGCCCTTTTAACAGCATTTCTATATATTTCCACTTAGAGAAGAAAAAGAAATTGAAGGTATCAAAATAGGCAATGAGGAGACTAAGCTATCCCTCTTTGCAGATGATATGATGGTATACTTAAAAAATCCTAGAGAATCAACTAAGAAGCTTATAGAAATAATCAACAACTTTAGCAAAGTTGCAGGATACAAAATAAATGCACATAAATCATCAGCATTTCTATACATTTCCAATGCATTAGAGCAGCAAGAGGTAGAAAGAGAAACACCATTTGAAATCACCCTAGACAATATAAAATACTTGGGAACCAAAACAAACAGAGCAATTATACGAAAACAACTACAAAACACTTTCCAAACAAAGAAAACTGGATCTAAACAATTGGAAAGCCATTGATTGCTCATGGGTAGGATGAGCTAACATAATAAAAATGACCATTCTATCCAAATTAATTTACCTATTTAGCACCATACCTATCAAACTACCAAAAAACTTCTTTACTGACTTAGAAAAATCTATAACAAATTTCATTTGGAATAACAAAAGATCAAGAATATCAAAGGAAATAATGAAAAAAATGTGAAGGAAGGGGACCTAGCAGTACCAGATATTAAACTATACTATAAAGCAGCAGTCATCAAAACAATATGGTACTGGCTAGGAGACAGAGGGAGAATCAGTGGAATAGACGGGGTAAATGACATCAGCAAGACAGTGTATGATAAACCCAAAGAGCCCAACTTTTGGGACATGAATCCACTATTTGACAAAACCTGCTGGGAAATTTGGAAAACAATATGGGAAAGATTAGGTTTAGATCAACATCTCACACCCTACACCAAGATAAATTCAGAATGGGTGAATGAACTGAATATAAAGACGGAAACTATAAATAAGTTAAGTGAACATAGAATAGTTTACTTGTCAGATCTCTGAGAAAGGAAAGATTTTAAAACCAAGCAAGTGTTAGAGATAATTACAAAATATAAAATAAATGATTTTTATTATATCAAACTAAAAAGCTTTTTTACTAACAAAATCAATGTAACCAATATCAGAAGGGAAACAAAAAATTGGGAAAAATCTTTATAACAAAAAACTCTGACAGGGGTCTAATTACTCAAATATACAAGGAGTTAAAACAATTGCATAAAAACCAAGCCATTCCCCAATTGATAAATGGGCAAGAGACATCAATAGGCAATTTTCAGGTAAAGAAATCAAAAGTATCAATAAGCACATGAGAAAGTATTCTAAATCTCTAATAATTAAAGAAATGCAAATCAAAACAACCCTGAGGTATCACCTCACACCTAGCAGAGATTGACTAAAATGAAAGAAGGGGAGAGTAATGAATGCTGGAGGGCATGTGGCAAAATTGGGACATTAATGCATTGCTGGTGGAGTTGTGAACTGATCCAACCATTCTGGATGGCAATTTGGAACTATGCTCAAAGGGCTATAAAAGAATGCCTGCCCTTTGATCCAGCCATACCATTGTTGAGTTTGTACACCAAAGAGATGATAAAGAAACTGACTTGTAAGAAAATATTTATAGCTGCGCTTTTCATGGTGGCAAAGAACTGGAAAAGGAGGGGATGTCCTTCAACTGGGGAATGACTGAACAAATTGTGGTATATGCTGGTGATGGAATACTATTGTGCTCAAAGGAATAATAAACTAGAGGAATTCCAGGTGAACACAGAGACTGATATGCTATGGTAAAATCGACTGCAATGGACTTCTGTACCAGCTGCAATGCAATGACACAGGACAGCTCTGAGGGATTTATGGTAAAGATTCTACCCACATTCAGAGGAAGGACTGCAGGAGAGGAAACATCAAAGAAAAGCAATTGCTTGAAAGCATGGGTTGAGGTGGACATGATTGGGGATGTAGACTCAAAACTACCACACCAATGCAACTAACAACAATTTGGAAATAGGTCTTGATCAATGACACATGTTAAAACCTGTGGAAATGTGCATTGGCCATGGGTGGCGGGAGTGAGGGGTGAAGGGGAAAGTAGGAGCATGAATCGTGTAACCATGTTAAAAATGAATATTAATAAATGGTTAAAAATTAAAAAATAAAGCACTTTTAAAAGTATTTTGTCAAGAAATATCTAATGTGAACATAGAACTATAATTTTAATGGCGTTTACATAGCATTTTGCCTATGTTCCCCTATTTTTACATATCCAAATATGTGAGCTTTATGTAGTAGAATTAATAACATACATATTAAACTTAGGAAGAAACTGAGCAACATGAAAACATGAAACTATTCACATTTAAACCTAGATTTTCCATGTCCAAATCCATTGTTCTATCCATTTTGCCAGAGCATTGACCAATATCAGATATTCATGTGTCAATAGGAAACAAGTGACTGCATTCTTATGGAGTTTCATTTTGCTTGATGCATGCTTCATGTCTCTAATATCATTTTTCCCACTTCTTTAAACTCAAGGCTATGAAATAAAATGGGTGAAGCTAGTAATTACATTTTTAAAACTCTGCCTTGAAGCCACACAAGTTTTTCTTTCATTTCTTGTTCATAGCAATAAAAAACCTTAGAGTATATATGGTTCCCAATCCCTTAAGAAATGCTGCATATTTTAGGAAATGAACTTGGCTATTTTTACTCTTCACATAGGACAGAAACCAAAGCTTCATCACATTAGGAATTCTGAAAAAAAAAACCTGAATGTTTACAGAAAGTTTAAGGATTTCTTTTAGGGATTCAGATCTTTGTTTCCATAAGGCATCATCCCCACTCCCAGTTGCCAATAGCATTTCTCAACAGCTAGAAATATGAGAAAAAAAGAAGACCTAAGGAAAACCCTCCAATAAACCTGATGATCTGGTGTTTCTTTTTCCTAGCTGATGTACTAGACACATTCAGTCCCCTTTCTTATGATATAACTTTTCTCCCGTGAACATTAATAATTGCTTTTTAAATTCCCTTCTCTGTATCTTTTCTATCCTATGATATTTTATTAATACTCCTCCCTCCTAATCATATGCCAGGGTTCCCTCTTTTCATCAGTCCTCCCAGAGGTGGACAGAAATATTGGCAATATGTAGAGATGGTAGATCTCTCAGAAGAACAATTACTGCTTAGTTTTTAGTGCTACTTTTATCAAAGATCTTGAAATATCGAAGTATGTCCAGAGATGTCTACCAACAATAGTGAGCTATTGGGAAAATATGTTATATGATCAGTTGAAGAATTTGATAAATCTTAGCTTGGAAGGGAAAAGCCTTCAGTGGAATATGAAAGCTAGCTGTTTTAAAGTATTTTAAATATTTCCATGTGGAAGAAGAATAAGACTTGTTCTATTTAGCCATAAGAGATAGAACTTCAAGCTATGTGTGGAGGTTGGAGAGAGAGAGAGAGAGAGAGAGAGAGAGAGAGAGAGAGAGAGAGATTTTAGTTCAATATAATGTGAAAATCCAAACAATGAGAGACTGAAATAGGTGAGGTATTGGAGTCACTTTCTATAGAAGTAGTCAAGTGGAAACTGGCTACCCCCATTGCATATGCTTTAGAGAGAATTACTGTACTCCTTCTTATTGGACTAGATTTCCTCTAAGATCCTTCTACTGCTGTGATTCTATCTCACTAGAAGAGGAAAACAATTAAAGAGGAAAAGAGACCAAATGCCTCATATCTCTAGAGAGGTCCTTCTCCTGAGTCCTACTTTTGAGATGTGAATACTCTTAAAATGCTCTTTCTTTCTGCCTCTTAACTTCCTGGGTTAGGTTCTGACATCATTTTGGTAGCAACCACATATTTTATTGTAGATTTTATTTCCATTGCTTATTTGTATTGAGGATATAAATTAATGAATAGAAAGCAGGCCTCAGTGTCAGTAAGACCTGGGTCCATATCTCAATTCTAATACTTATTGGATCATGACCCTGATCAAGTCACCTAAATCTATTGATGTTCTAAACAGTTGTTAATAAGTAAGACAATAAGTTGAAAGTAGAGGTGCTAACCTGCATTGTTTGAGGAAGTCTCCTCATTGTAAACATGATAGGAAGAACATCTAATTTCTTTCCTCCTGCCAAAACCATGATGAGACCTAAAAAAAGATAAAATTATCCTTGGATTCTACCTGAACCTTTTTACCTGTTTAGTTGGAAACATAAAAAAATTCACCTACATGGAATTTAGACTTCTCAGACTTGGTGGGTGCCTATAAGGAGTCACTAAACTTTCTGGCCAGATGAATCTCATTTTCATATTAGGACAAGAAATTGTAGGTCTAGAAAAGTTATGTATTCCCTTGTATCCTGGATACATATAATTGTGTTAGGAAAGAGTAAACTATCTGTTAAATGATCAATGGCTTGCAAATGTCTTGTTTCATTTTAACATCAAACCTGAAATGAAGAATTCTTGTTAGCACCATGCTTCTGACACCAGGGTTCCCTAAAGAAATGAAATCACAGACTTATTCCCTATCCTGTTCACCATCTCTCTAGCTAGTGTGTAATCTTCATTAGCAAACTCTTACATAGGTCCTAATCCAGTTCAATTAAGCTTCATACTGTTTATCATAGCAAAATCCATTTAATCTAGTACTTTGCTTTCATCTATTGTATCTCCTAAGCCTGGCTTATCCTTAGGTAACTTATTAAAATGAAGCACCTGAAACTGAACACAATTCATTTGTTGCTTGAAATTAAGGAAGAATGGACCTATTACTTCATACACTAGGGATGTATTTCAATATTTCTTCATTGAATAAACATTCATTAAGAGCCCACTGTGCATAGAGCATTGTGCTAGGTAGTTGAGAAGAAACACACTTTATGTAAGATTCAAAGCTCCTGCCCTCATGGAGTATGTAGCCTAGGAATGAATTAAATTCAGAGGTATTTGAACTAAAGTTCACAGACTTCCAAGATATTTATCAACAAATTTCTGAGATTCTGTCAACTTAGATGGGGATAAAGAATCTGAATTTTCATTAACAATTAATTTCCTTTGGAAATCTCTACTTTATTATTTGCTTTTAAAACATTATTCTGAGGATTTCTAGGTCAAAATTAGGCTAATAAAGGCAAAAAATGATTAACCACCCCTTAAGTAACACAGATATAGATAAGGCTCTATCAGAATTAAAACATAAAAAGAGGCATACATGGTATTTCCTGCCTTTTCTCTGGGGAATTATGTTAATGGTGTATATAATTTACATTTATATTGTCCTTTGTAATTTACAAAATCCTTTTCTCACAGCTTTGTGGGACAGGTAATATAACGTCATTGATGGAGACATTAATGGATAATGTCTATTTGGAAGGAGGAAAAAGTTATCAAACAAATATATTAGACTTCTATTATAATGTCAGGGATTCTAGTTTCAAGAGTATTCTTTCAGACTCGGTTGATGCAGAGAATAACTCCTCCAAATCTATTTAGATTATTTTAGGGGTTACATAGACATATTAGACATCCCTTTCTAAATAGACAAAAAAAAAGGTAAAATCTTTTATTAAAAAAGACTAGTACCTGCAGCAATTAGTTAATCTCTTATAAGAAATTACTCATCAGCATTGGAACGATTACACTCATCAAATAAATCACAGGTTTAATATTTGCCAATTGCTCAAAATATTCACTGAGTGATCTAAACTGGAAAGAAACTATAGATTTACTTGTTTCCCACTGCTACAGACTTTTAAACCACAGTTCCACAATTGAAGGGATCAGAGAAGGTCAATGTGGTACAAAGTATTAAAATTACCTAAATTTCTTTTGCTTTGCTGGGAAATAATTTAAGAATGAATTTTTCTCCAAAGTATCCTAATGGTTAACTTTCATTTGGCATCATGGCCAAAACTGAGAAAAGAGTAAAAGATGTGTGTGGGGGAGGGGAAGCATATACTTTGTTTTCTTGAGATTTGGCAAAATAAATCTATATTTGGAAACTCTGAGGTCAGAAAACCTATCAATTAGTTGACAAGTCAATTAGTAGTTAAGCACCTTATGAGTGCATGCAATCTGATATTATTGTTACTGAGTTTGGAAAACAAGATTTATAATAACCAAGACTTTGGGAATAGCAAAAAGGACAGTGAGGTGGGTCAGTGGATAGTAAGTCATGGCTGAAGTTAAGAAAAAAATAATTCAAATAAGGCTTCAGATTCTTATTTATTTCATATGTGACCCTGGGCAAGTCATTTAATCTATTTTGGTTTTAGTTTCTTTATTTATAAAATGATGATAATCATAGCACCTACCTCCCAAGATTTTTGTGACCATTAAAAGAAAGAATTGTAAAGTTTTTAGCACAGTGCCTAACCATTATTATTAAAACCATGGAGAGTTCTGTAATTCAAATAATATGCTATTCACGTAAAGATTAGAAATCATCTTCAGTTTTAGAACACAGAGTCTGCGAATATCTTTAGCATGTGTATACCTATGAAATTTCAAGGACTTCAGGAGCAGCATATCAAGCTTAAGATAATTATAGTGCAATTGTGTTGACCTAAGCATGCCCAAAATCAAGTCTACGATAGGTAGAACTGTCATTAAATACTAAATACATTGAATTTTTTATTTTTTATTTTAATTAGAAATTTCCACATGAGTTTTCTGAAATTATAAAATAAAAATTGTCTTCCTCTCTTCTTCCCTCCCCACTCCCAGAGATCAATTTGGTTAACATGTATTATCACATAAAATGTGTCTCCATATTATTCATTTTTGTAAGGGAATAATCTTATAAAACCAAAACCCTAAAAACATACCCCAAAAAACAATTGATACGTCATATGCTTCTATCTGCATTCTTACTCCAACAGTTCTTTCTCTGTAAGTAGATAGCATTCTTTTCCAAAAGTCTCTCGGAATTGTCCTGGATAATTGTAGAGCTTTTAGTAGCAAAGTGTGTCACATTTGTTCTTTCCACAATATTGTAGTTACAGTGCATAATATTTTCCTGGTTCTACTTATTTCACTCTGCATCAGTTCATGTAGGTTTTTCCAATTCTTTCTGAAATCAGCCTGTTCATTATTTTTAAAGCACAATAATATTCCATCACCATCATATATAACAATTTGTTCAACCATTCCCCAATTGAGGATCATCCACTCAGTTTCCAGTTCTTTACCACCACAAAGAGAGCAGGTATAAATAATTTTGTACAAAAAGGTCCTTTCCCATTTTTTAAATGTCTTTGGTATGCAGGTCTAGTAGGGTTATTACTGGATCAAAGGGTATGCATTCTTTAATAACACTTTGGGTGAAATTCCAAATTGTCCTCCAGAATTCTTAGATCAGTTCATAACTCCACCAGCAAAACATTAGTATCCCAATGCCACATTGCATCCAACATGTATTATTTTCCTTTACTATCATATTTGAAAAACTGATAGATATTAGTTGTTAGCTAAGAATTGTTTTAATTTGCATTTCCCTAATCAAGAGTGATTTTTTCATATGATTATTGATAGTTTTGATTTCTGTTTGTTTTTTTTTTACCCTTACCCTTCACCTTAGAATCAATACTAGGCAATGAGGGTGAAGTGACTTGCCCAAGGTCACACAGCTAGGAAGTGTCTGAAGTCATATTTGAATCTAGGATCTCCCATCTCTAGGACTGGCTCTCAATCCACTGATCTACCTAGCTGCCCATAACTTTGATTTCTTCATCTGAAAACTACCTATTCATGCCCTTTGATCATTTATCAATTCGGGAATGACTTGGATTCACATAAAAGTTCTTTATATATTAGAAAAATGAGATATTTATCAGGGTAATTTGTTATAATTTTTCCCAGTTTGTTGCTTCTTTTCCAGTTTTGGTTGCATTGATTTTGTACAAAAACTTTTATTTAATATAATTGAAATTATTCATTTTATATCTTTTTTGTTTGTTTGTTTGTTTTTGTTTTTTTTTAAACCCTTGTACTTCGGTGTATTGTCTCATAGGTGGAAGAGTGGTAAGGGTGGGCAATGGGGGTCAAGTGACTTGCCCAGGGTCACACAGCTGGGAAGTGGCTGAGGCCGGGTTTTGAACCTAGGACCTCCTGTCTCTAGGCCTGGCTCTCACTCCACTGAGCTACCCAGCTGCCCATTTTATATCTTTTAATATTTTCTATCTTTTGTTTGATCATAAATTCTTCCCTTATCCATAGATCTGAGACATAAACCGTTCTATGTTCTCTTAATTTATTTAAAATATCACTCTTCATGTTTAAAACATAAACCCATTTTTTACCTTATCTTGGTATATGGTGTGAGATGTTGTTCTAAACCTATTTTTCCACACTGTTTATCAATGCTGTATATTGATTATAAGGCAGAAGAGTAATAAGGGCTATGCAATGGGAGTTAAGTGACTTGCCCAGGGTCATACAGCTAAGAAGTGTCTGAGGCCAGATTTCAACCTAGGACTTTCCATCTTTAGTCCTGACTTTCAATCCACTGAGCCACCTAGCTGTTCCCAAATATTAAATTCTTATATCAAAGGCTGGGATCTTAGCGTTTATCAAACATCAGATTGCTGAGGTCACTTGCTCCTAATCTATTCCTTTGATCCACCCTTCTATTTCTTAGCCAATACCACATTGTTTTGATGATTACTGCTTATTAGTACAGTTTAAGATCTAGTACTGCTAGGTCACCATCCTTCACATTTTTTTTCATTAGTTCCCTTGATATTCTTGATCTTTTGTTCTTCCAGATGAATTTTCTTTTATTTTTTCTAGTTCTATGATATAGTTGTTATTGTTTTTTTGGTAGTTTGATTGGTATGACACTGATTAAGTAAATTCATTTATGTAGGATTGTCATTTTTATTACATTAATTTGACCTATCCATGAGCAATTAATGTTTTGCTAATTATTTGGATTTACATTTATTTGTGTAGAGTTTTGTAATTGTTTTAATATAATTCTTGATTTTGTCTTAGAAAATAGATTGTTAAATATTTTATAATGTCTACAGTGAGTTTTGTTGGAAATAAATGGAAATGCTGATGATTTATGTGGATTTATTTTATATTCAGCAACTCCAATAAAGTTACTAATTATTTAAACTATTTTACTTGATTTTCTAGGATTCTCTAATTATACAATCATATCATCAGCAAAGAGTGGTAGTTTAGTTCCCTTATTGCCTACTTTAATTACTTCAATTGATTTTTCTTCCCTAATTGCTAAAGCTAGCTTTTCTAGTACAATACTAAGTAATAGTGATGATAATAGGCAGCCCTCCTTCACTCCTTATATTATTGGGAAGGCTTCTCACTTATCCCCACCTCAGATGATGCTTGCTGATGGTTTCAAATAACTATTACTTACTGTTTTGTGGAAAGGCCTTTTTATTCTTATACTTTCTAATTGTTTTATTGGGAATGGGTATTGTACTTTGCCAAAGGCTTTTTCTGCATCTTTTGAGATGATCATGTAATTTCTGTTGGACTGATTATTGATATGGTCAGTTAGGCTGATAGTTTTCCTAATACTAAACCAGCCTTGTATTCCTGATATAAATTTAATCTGGTTATAGTGAATGATCCTTGTGCTAAATTGCTATCATCTCTTTGTTAGTATATTATTTAAGATTTTTTCATCAATATTCATTAGGGAAATTGGTGCGTAATTTTCTTTATTTTTGGTCTTTCTGGCTTGGATATCAAAACTATGTTTGTGTCATTAAAATGAATCTGATAGGGATCTTGCTTTTTTTTGTTTTTTGTTTGTTTATTTTTTGTCAAATAGTGTGTATCATATTGAGATTAATTATTCCTTAAATATTTGATAGAATTCACTTGTGAATCCATATAGCCTGTTCAATTTATTTTTCTGAGATGGGATTATTTAGGCATTCTATTTCACAATTTATGTGTTTGTAAATATTCTAATTATCAGATTTGTTGTCATATAATTGGGCAAAATAACTCTTAATGATTGCTTTAATTTCCTCTTCATTAGAGGTGACCCTTTACATTTTTGATGCTGAGAATTTTATTCTCTTGTTTCCTTTTTAAATCAATATTCTATTTTTCTTTTTTCCCCTTAGAACTAGTTCTTAGTCTTATTTATTAGTTCAATAGTTGTTTACTTTACATTGTTTTAAAGTTTCTCCTTTTAATTAGGAATTATTAATTTTTTAAATTTTTATTGTTTTTTTTTTACTAGTATGCTCAATTCATTCATCTGCCTTTTCTCCATTTTATTGATATAAGCTTTCAGGGATGTGAATTTTCCCTAAGTACTGCTTTGGCTATATCTTATAAATTTTGGTATGTTGTTTCCTCATTGTCATTCTCTTAAATAAAATCAGTGATTGTTTTTATGATTTGTTCTTTGACCCACCAATTTTGAAAAATTAATTTTTTTGTTTCCAATTTTAATTACTCTTTCCATTGTAAGAGGGAAATAAGTTTTAAAAGCATATTTGAAAGTTTAGATATTTAATGATATTAGCACCCAGGCTGTCAGGCTGTCTCTAAAGACCTGAGAGTTCCAACCATGGAATGAAGTGAAGGGAACTGTTTTTTTTTTTTGAGGGACTCTGGTGAAGGTTGAGACAGGGAGCGTGTGTGGCTGCTTTTACCTGTCTCAGTGGAGAGTCCAAGAAGTGTGGATTTAACACAGAGAAGGAAGACCTGCCAGTGAAAGATTAAGTGAGCAAGAAGATCTGACTGAGGTGGTGGACATCCCAGTTTGAGACAAGCTCCTTGCTTTTACTTTCCTGGATTTACTTTCCTGTGAACCTGTTTTCCTGTAATCATAAAGCTGAGTAGAAGTGGACAAAATCTGTGAAAGATCCAATTCCCTTAGAGTAGTGTAGTCTTTGAACCATCTCTCAGCCCTTGTGTTTGTCTTTTAGTGTCCTAGGTTTAGTGTGTCCTCTTCCCATTATTCCTAATCCCTATAGTCTTTATTAAACCTGTATTTATAAATCCTTTGCCCCAGTATAACTCAACTAACTGTTATTTGTAGGTTTCATAGACTCCCAGGTTAAGTAGATCTATAGTGGCAGTTGGCATCAACTGCCATTCCAAGATTTCCCATAACTTGTATATTGTTGTGGTTTGTGTTTCCCCAACTCGTTAGGTGTCAGTCTGATATCCCCTATTTAATCAGTCTTCCTTCTCCCCTTTCTCTAAACCCAGTAATATTAAAGTTACCCATAAGAACATGAACCCTTATTGATTATAATTTTATTGCAATATGATCTGAAAAAGTTGTATTTATTATTTCTGCTTTTCTTCATTTGGTTGTGAAGTTCTTATGCCCTACTAGAGGGTCCATTTTTGAATAAGTACCATGTGCTGCTGAAAAGAAGATTTATTCCTTTTTGCCCCTACTCTAAAATTTCATCACTTCCTTTACTTCTTTCTTATTTATTTTTGTTTAGTTTTATCTAGTTCTGATAGGGAAAGGTTGAGTTCCCTTACTTGTATAGTTTACTGTCTATCTCCTGATTAAACTCCTTTAATTTCTCCTTTAAATATGTGGATGATATTTCAGTTGGTGCATATATGTTGTGTACTGATAGTTCTTCATTGTCTGTACTGCCTTTTATCAAGATAGAGTTATATTCCTGATCTCTTTTACTCAGATCTATTTTTGCGTTACCTTTGTCTGAAATCATGATTGCCACTCCTACTTTTTTTTCAATTGAAGCCCAGGAAATTCTGTTCAGTCTCTTACCCTTTACCCTATGTGTGTCTACTTGCATCAAATGTGTTTCTTGTAAACAACATATACTAGGATTCTGGTTTTTAATCCACTCTGTTATTCATTTCTCTTTTATAGATGAGTTCATCACATTTATATTCACAGTTATGATTACCATCTCAGTATCCCCCTCCATCTTGACTTCTTTTAATCCTGCCCTTTCTCTTTTCATTCTTTCCCTCCCCTTCAGTGTTTGCTTTTAAACACTCCCCCATCCCTATCCCTTATATTTCCCCCCTCCCCACTACACCATTTCTTATTCTCATTATACTTCTCAATAGGGTAAGATAGGATTCAATACCCCACTGAATCTGGTTTTTCTTCCCTCTCTGAGCCAATTCCAATAAGAATAACGTTTTAAGTATTACCTGTCACCACCCTCCTCCTCCTCCTCCTCATTCTAATATTATTTTACTACTCTATGCCTCTTTCTGTAATATGATTTATCCCATTATATAGCTCTCTTCCTATTTCTCTTAATATAATCTCTTTTTCTCCCAAAGATATGTTTTAACATACCATCCTCAACACCTTACTACCACACCCTCTGTCTATGGATGCTTCTTCTAACTACTATAATAATGATAACACTTTTATGAGTTACAGATATAATTTCTTTTCATAAAGATATATAATCATTTTGACCTTTTTGAAGCTCTTAATTTTTTTATCTTTCTTTTTTCTATTTTTATGGTTCTCTTGAATTTTTTATTTAGACATTAGATTTTCTCTTTGTCTGATCTTTTCTTCAGAAATGCTCGGAAATTGTCTATTTCATTAAATGATCATACTTTTCTCTGAAATAATATAGTCAGTTTTGAAGGGTAGGTGATTCATGGTTATTAAACCAGTTCCCCTGCCTTCTGGAATGTAATATCCCATTTTTTTCAGTCCTTCTGAATGTGGAAACTACCAGAGCCCATGTCATCCTGACTGGGACTCTGTGATATTTGAATTTTTTTTCTAACTGCTTGCATTATTTTTTTCTATGCCTGAGAACTCTTGAACTTGGCTGTAACATTCCTGGGAGTTGTCATTCAGGGATTTATTGTAAGAGATTAAAGGTAGATTCTTTCAATTCCTATTTTACCCTCTTTATTCAAGAATATCAGGGCAGTTTTCTTTTATAATTTCTTATAATATGATATCTAGGCTTTTATTTTTCTCACAACTTTCAGGTAGTGCAATAATTATTATTCATAACTTAGATGATATTATTTAGGATATTATTGCATCACAATTCCATTGGTAATTGACCGTAGCCTTCTTGCACTCCTATATACCCATTCTCTATTGCCTTTTTTTTAAAATATGCTTCCTTCCTGGATACATTTAATTTAATATTTAAATTTAATTTATTTTAGAAAAATTTTCCCATGGTTACATGATTCATGTTCTAACTCTCCCCTTGACACCCCCAACGCCCCAGCTGACACCCATTTACATTGATTTCTTCATGGGTCATTGATCAAGACCTATTTCCATATTATTGATAATTGCAGTAGGGTGGTTGTTTAGAGTCTGTATCCCAAATCGTGTCCTCATCAACCCATGTTTTCAAGCAGTTGGTTTTTTTCTGTTTTTCCACTCCTGTAGTTCTTCCTCTGAATGTGGGTAGTGATCTTTTCCATAAATTCCTCAGAATTGTCCTGGATCATTGCACTGCTGCTGGTACAGAAGTCCATTCTTGGAAAGCGTAGGGTTCTATTGTATGTAGCCAGGAAGCTTCACTGGAAAATACTGGTGTATAAAATATATTTTTTTTATTTTGGGGAATAGGTAAGAATAATTTAAAGCACTCTGCTTCTTATACAATTTGGTCTTAGCTCAGGGTCTACCTGCAATATCTGTCCAAAATTTATATCACAGTCTTAGAGAACAACTTAGAGTACTAGTAGGTTAAGTGACTTGCCTGGGCTCACAAAATTAGTAGAGATCTGAGTCCGTATTTAAGCCCATGTCTTTCTGATGACTGAACAATTAGAACAATTAATTATTAAAAGAACAATAACTTTCTCAAAAAAACATCTAAATAGCTTAAAGATATTCTTCCAACTTTTACATGAGAAAATGTTAAGGGAAAGGATTAGGTGCAGTTATTTAAACTGTTTTTGATTTAAAAAAATATCACCAGAATAAAACAATTGGTTATCATCAAAATTATTTTACCAGGAGTTGTTTTGATATTCTTTATTGGTATTAGAAAATAAATGTACATTTCATTGTTCAAACTGTCCATTTCAATTATTTATCAACACTTATCCCAATTTAGAGATCAAAAACATATATATGAAATAATTTCCTATTTTATGGAGTACAATTTCAGTCACCATAGGAGGAAACATTGTTTAAAATGCATCTCTCTATTCCTTAGAGCATTTGATAGTCTCTGAGAGAATCCAGAGATTTTTCCCACTAAAAGCTGTACAATCTCCATATTAGTAAATTGTATATTGAGATTAATGGGAACAATTACATTGCCATTTTGGTACAAACTCACAATAGCTATGATTGTTTGCATTCCAGCAATGACTAATAAAATCCCAAACCCACAATGCAATAAACAACTGACAGTGCCAACCAGAAAATGGGTTTTGAGCAATTGGAACATCATGACTTACATATTATAAAAATGGCATTTTAGCCTCAATCATTTGTCTTTATTTACTCAGAGAGGTGAAATAGCAGTCTTCAAATAACAGTTGCAAAGTAAAAAAAAACACATACATAACATGTACAAAATATTTAAGGAATAATATGAATTTGTATCTTTGTTTTATCTTTTCATTTCCATCATTGACTACCATGTTATATCTGAACATTCAAAACTTTTGCTTAGGATGCTAGGATAAAGTTTTAAAACCAGTACTACATCAGAAATCCAGATAAAGCTGTCATAAAAGGCCTTACCATCACAAATTCCCATGCATTGTGAGAACAGTATAAATTATATCCACGAGATGAAAATCAGAGAATCTCAAAGTTGGAAGGAAATTGAATTGAGTTCAGTCTCAACCTGAAAAACAATGCTTTCTCAATTCACCTGGCACAGTAAATTTTGGTTATTTTACTTAAAATTCTTTAGTCTAAGAGAAGAATTTACCTTCTAAAAATATCTGCTACTGTTTATCTACAATTGTTAGGATTTTCTTTCATCCAGTCTAAATTTTCTCTGTATCTTCTAATATTCAATCAGTAAATCAACAAAGAATTATTAAGTTTATATATTATTTACATATTATATATATTATATATCTACTATATACCAGGTGCTACTTCTACTTCTCAACTTCACTACTCCCACTTCTACCTATAGAAACACAGAGTAAGACTTATCTGTCTTAACAGAAATATGGGTAAGGGATACATAGGCTCAAGACAGAAAAAAGTACAAAGACATCTGGATTTCTGAACCCCTGTCTAGAATGTTTCACTTCTTGAACCTTGGACAATGATGTAGTTTCCTTTTTCAAGCCACAAAGGATTATTTGGATCTTATTCTTAATCCAAACCTCCCAAAGTTGCAAATATCAGATACCTAAAATAAACCTGTCAATATCAGTAATGAGTGTTCATTCTCATTAAATATTCTTGACTCCCATGACTTTGCAAACTAGAAGGAATAATTGTAGCCAACAGACTATGNTATTATATATATATTATATATCTACTATATACCAGGTGCTACTTCTACTTCTCAACTTCACTACTCCCACTTCTACCTATAGAAACACAGAGTAAGACTTATCTGTCTTAACAGAAATATGGGTAAGGGATACATAGGCTCAAGACAGAAAAAAGTACAAAGACATCTGGATTTCTGAACCCCTGTCTAGAATGCTTCACTTCTTGAACCTTGGACAATGATGTAGTTTCCTTTTTCAAGCCACAAAGGATTATTTGGATCTTATTCTTAATCCAAACCTCCCAAAGTTGCAAATATCAGATACCTAAAATAAACCTGTCAATATCAGTAATGAGTGTTCATTCTCATTAAATATTCTTGACTCCCATGACTTTGCAAACTAGAAGGAATAATTGTAGCCAACAGACTATGTTCTGATGTTTCAATGATTTGGTAAACATTTCAATATGCCACAATTGCTGATGACCATGTCGGAATTTTAATTCTATTTCATACAAATCAGTACATATCTAGTAAGAGCTTACTATGGTAAAGTTCTAGTTACTGGAATTTCAAAGACAAAAAATGTAATAAAATGAAAAAAGAGGCCCAATTTTCAAAGTGTATTTGTCTTATTACAGATAAAACAGGTTTTGTATAACACACAAGATATATCTATCTATATCTATCTATGTTGTATATATAATGATGAGGGGGAAGAGAGAAAGAGAGTTAATTATCAAATAGGGTCTCAGCAAATTTTCAGGTAAAAAGTGAAATGAGCTATCCTTTGAAGGAAACTAGAAATTAAATAAAGAAGAAATGTAGAGAAAATACATATCAAATGTGTAAATAAAAAGAAATATAATTTATAATCTCATATTTAAAATTGAAAAAAAAAAGAAAAAGTGTGGAGGTATGCCTAGTATGTCATTGGTCAAAAAAAAAGGAGAAACAGATGGAGTTTTTGGATTTACTAACAACTCAATATGAGTCAACTTTGTCATAGTAAAGCCAAAAAATCCTAAAGATATATTGGGTTACATAAAAAGTGTCAAAAGTTTCGAAGAAGGAGGAGGTGATAATATCACTGTAATCTTCATTGGTTAGATCTTATTTGGAGGATTGTTTTCATTTCTGGTTCCTGCATTCCAGGAATAACATTGATAAGATACATGATGTCAAAAAGAGACTATCCAGGTTGGTGAAAATCCTTGTGTTTAGGATAAATTCGGATTCATTGAAAGTATAGCCTTGATGTGAGAATATTGAGTAGGAGATGGACTATGCATATTTTCAACTATTTGAAAGCCTGTAGTTTATAAGAAAATGGGATCAAAAGCAGGTAAGAACTATGTATTAAATATATACTATTTGCCAGGCATAATGCTAAGTGATTTAGAAATATTATTTCAATATAAAATAAACCCACACAAATCATCAGCATTTCTATGTATTTCCAACAAAAATCAGTAACAAGAGTTATAAAAAGAAATTCCATTTAAAATCACTCTAGAAAATATAAAATATTTAGGAATCTATTTACCAAAACAAACACAGGAATTATATAAACACAATTACAAAACACTTTTCACATGACTAAAACTCGATATAAATAATTGGAAAATCTTTAATTGCTCATGGATAGGATGAGCTAACATAATAAAAATGATAATTCTACCCAAATTAATTTACTTATTCAGTGCCATACATGTAAAATTACCAAGAAACTTTGTATTGAATTAGAAAAATTATGACAAAGTTCATTTTGAGGAACAAAAGATTGAGAATATCAAGGGAAATACTGAAAACAAAATGTGGAGGGGGGCCTAGCAGTACCAGATCTTAAACAGTACTATAAACTAGTGGTCATCAAAACAATATGGTTCTAGCTAAGAGACAAAAGGGAGGATCAATAGAATAGATTTGGGACAAATGTCCTCAGTAATATAGTATATGATAAAACTGAAGGTCTCAGCTTTTGGTATAAGAACCCAATGTCTGACAAAAACTGTTGGGAAAATTAGAAAACAGTATAGTACAGATTAGGTCTAGATCTACATCTCTCATCCTATACCAAGATAAATTCATAATGGGTAAATAACTTAAATATAAAGAAGGAAACTATAAGTAAATTAGGTGAACATAGAATAGTATACCTGTCAGATCTATGGGAAAGGAAAGAATTTAAGACCAAGCAAGAAATAGAGATTTTACAAAATGTAAAATGAATAATTTTGATTACATTAAATTAAAAAAAAGATTTTGCACAAACAAAACCAATTTAATTAAAATTAGAAGGGAAGCAATGAATTAGCAAAAAATCTTTATAACAAAAATGTCTGACAAAGGTGCAATTTCTCAGATATATAAGGAACTAAATCAATTGTACAAAAAAAAAATCCAAAGCTATCCTCCAATTGATAAATTGGCAAGGAACATGAATAATCAGTTTTCAGATAAAGAAATAAAAACTATAAACAAGCACATGAGAAAATGTTCTAAATCTCATAATTAGAGAAATGCAAATCAAAACAACTCTATATTACCTAGAAAATTGGCTAATATGACAGTAAAGGAAAGTAATAAATGTTGGAGGGGATGTGGCAAAATTGGGACACTAATACATTGCTGATGGAGTTGTGAATTGCTCCAACCATTCTAGAAGGAAATTTGGAATTATGCCCAAAGGGCTTTAAATTAATTGATGAGTTTATGCCCCAAAGAGATAATAAGGAAAAATACGTGAGCAGAAATATTTATAGCCACAATATTTGTGGTGGTAAAAAATTGGAAAATGAGTGCATACCCATCGATTGAGGAGTGACTGAACAAATTGTGGTATATGTTGGTGATGGAATATTATTGTGCTTAAAGGAATAATGAATTGGAGGAATTCCATGCGAACTGGAACGACCTCCAGGATTTGATGCAGAGTGAAAGGAGCAGAAACAGGAGAATATTGAACACAGAGACAGATACACTGTGGCACAATCCAATATAACGGACTTCTCTACTAGCAGGAATGCAATGATACAGGACAATTCTGAAGGACTTAGGAGAAAGAACACATCTACATCCAGAGAAAGAACTGTGGGAGTAGAAACACAGGAGAAAAGTATTTCCTTGATCACATAATTTGATGAGTATATGATCAGGGATGAAGACTCTAAATGATCACTCTATTGCAAATTTTAATAATATGGAAATAGGTCTTGATTAATGATACATGTAAAACTCAATTGAATTGCTCGTTGGCTATGGGAGTGGAGGAGGAAGGATGGGAGGTAAGGAATATGAATCATGTAACCATGGAAAAATATTATAAATTAAATTATAAAAATATTTTTAAATGATAGTAACAAGAAGTATTTTTTCCAGTCCCCAGACCATGAATTTTCATAGGTATACATTTTCTTACTGACTTTCATTTTTGTCATAGCTACTTCAATTTCTTTCATTTTAATTAATTCTTTTGTCCATCTTTGTCCCATAGAGATTTCTATCTGGAAGTTTGTGACTGTGGGGGGAAAACATCAAATGCATAAATGAGTCCATCAACCAGTAATTAAATATAAAAATGTGGGAAGGAAAAAAAAAAGAAATGTTATTTCAAGTTCTAGGAGGTGGAGTCAGGATGGCTGAGTAATTCTCGGCAGTTCTGTGCCACCATGAGAATCCTCTCTGACCAAGATTAAAATATCACCACGAAGCGAATTTAGGAGTGAAAAAAACAACAAAGAGACAGAGTAAAACAAATTTCAAGAAAAGAAAAACCCAAAAGGTAAACAACAAACATCTGGGGCACTGGGGTGAGAGGAGAGCAGACTCAGCAAGATGCTTTAACAAGGAGGGAAGAGCAAGCCAAGATTAAGACATATACGTCCAGCCAACATCTGCTGCAGAGGTTTGGGAATCTATACTGTGATTAAATTGTGACTGACTCAGAGACCAAGAAATGACTGGAAATGCTACGGGAAGAACCAAAGTAAAGATAAATTCCTCTGTAAAAAAGAAACATTTCCAAAATTAATGAAATTTTATGAATTAAGTCATATTGTCCTTAAGAGTTTATTTATTATCAGCACCTAAATTTAAAATTTGAAGGTCATCTTTTTAAAAATCCTAAATGTGTTAATTGCTGAGACAACCTATTTCCTTCTCTTCCTTTTACTCAAACCTTTAATCATCATCAAAAGAGAGCATTTCACTATTCTCCTATTTTTTCCAAATACATGTTCTATCTTCTCCCAAATTACATGATTTCATCTACTATCCATGCTTTTATATATAGTCTTGCTATATCATATAACTTGATCTTATTCCATAAAGACACTGAAAACTTGGCACTGTGGTTTCAATACACTAATATCAAGAAGTAACTATGATGTGCTATATCTGCAGCAATGGGGCAAACATGAAGCAGTAACAAGAGTTCTGACTTTGGAGGCAGAGGATAAATTTTTGATAACTCTACATTATATATGTAACCTTAGAGGAGTCTCTTAAACTAGCTGATCCCTGGTTTTCTCATCAATAAGGAGTATCAATTAAAAGGTTTATATTCTTTTCCAATGACCCTATGCTACTATGATAACTTTTTTTTTCTTAAAAATGGTTCTAATTAGGGGGCAGATGGGTACCTCAGTGGATTGAGACCCAGGCCTAAAGACAGGAGGTACTAGGTTCCAGTATGACCTCAGATACTTCCTAGCTGTGTGACCATGGGAAAGTCACCTAAACCCCATTTCCTAGCCCTTAGCATTCTTCTGCCTTGGAACCAATATATAATATTGATTCTAAGGTGGAAGGTAAGGGTTTTTAAAATTTTTTTTAAATTATTTTAATTAGCCTAGAAATTGTTCATTGTACTCCAAATGACACTCCATTTTATCCTAAAAGAATATATTTTGATTCAATTAAAAATAAAAACTTGACATCATTCTAAGGTCTTTTTCCTTTTATTTCTACAGAATAACATAAAAGAATATTGAACATTTACTTTTTATAGTTGTTTTGCTTATGGGAATGCTTTATCTTAAAAAATGCAAACAACAAAAGTGCCTATCAGTTGGAGAATGGCTAAATTAATTGTGATACATAAATTGAATGAATAAAAAGAACACTTTTAATAATTACTGTGAAGTCTCATTTTAACTACTGATGATAAAATTACAAAATAAATACAATCCATTTCACAAGAAATATTCATATTATAATGAGTAGTAGTAGCTAGACAAAAGTCATGGATTCTTACTTCATTATAAGTAATAATGAATTTCAAGGAACATGGGAAAACTTTTTTGAACTGAAGCATGAAAATTTAAGAATAACAATGAAAACAATAGAGTGAATGACAAATAATGTGAAAAAATAATGATAAAAACAAAGATGACTACTGTGGAATTCTAATGTTTAGCTATGGTTTGGTGAAGAAATAAAGAATGTGACTTTAATCAATCAGTCAACAAATGTTTGTAAGTGCATTTCTTAAAAAGAGGCAAGAGACTCTGGATATTTTATGTTGTAGTTCATAGTTGTACTGATTAATATTGCTCAATTCTTCATATGACTATTTTGTTTTAATTTGTCATGGAGAAAATACATTTTCTAGGAATTGGTGTAGGGATCAAACCTGGAAGTGAATGTGATATAAAAATAAAAGGCATCCATGTGATTTTAAAAGGAAAACTTTTTTCCTATGATGAACATCTAACATATTCAAGAATAAAATATAAATTTATAGGAAAACAAATTGTTTAAAATAATAGACATCTGTTTTGATATTTATAATATGTAGTGCAAATAGGGTGCATATCAGCCCTGCAAAGCCTTGCTGCACTCAGAGTCTCTGACAGTTGGGGAAGAGTTTAGAATCTTGAGGAATGTCAGTTGACCCGGGAGACTCGTGGAGAGGAGAAGGGTCAATCTGAGCTCTATCTTTGGATTGAAAACCTGACCTACATTCTGCAGCTTTTTTCTTAAAATTTGTTAGTTTATTTATTTCCTTTGTATCTCCCTAACCTCCCTTGTTCCCATCATCATTTTCCCTTCCTAATTTCTTGGGGTTTTTGAAAAGAGGGTGGACCTTGGGTTTACCTTTCAAACTTGGTAGACATAGTTTCCCTGTAGTCAAATAAGGTTTACTCTTGTTACAAATTATCTCTTTAATTGGTATCCAACTTTCCTAACCCTATAGGCTACTAAACCTTGGGATTGATTTAGGCAGGTTCCTATTTCAGTCTCACACTCCAGTCTCCCTCCCCACCTGAAGCTTTCTCTAGGGGGCTGTTAGAATTACTTGTATCCTCCATCCCTTCCAATCAATCCTAAACTTCAATAAACCCTGTTTTGTCACGTAATCAAAGCCTTTGGGTACTTCATTAGTTGATTGATAAGAGAGGGAGAAAGGAGTAAGGAAATAACATTCTCTCTGGGTCCTGAGGGATTGGAGGTGTCCATTTTGAAGGAAGTGAAATCTCAATAATTCCTCTGAATCTTCCTTAGTGAACCTGAGAAACTGACTAGAAGCCCTCTAGTCAGTTTCAAGCCATTCTTGGCTGGCCCCAACCTTTGTCTGTAGAAGTGCCCTTCCTGTCCGAAGGGCTCAGTCTGATCCCTTTAGTGTCTCTGTCTTCAAACCTGTTTCCCAGTTGGTGTTTCCCAGGTAGTAGCTGTTTGCCCAAAATATCTCATCCTATCCTTTACAACTCTGTATACCTCTGTGTTTATATTCCCTAAACCCAGTCATTCCTTTACCTCTCCTACTATCTCAATCTAGTACCTTCACCACTGTACCTTCCTTATCCACTTTACTGCCTTAGGGATCCACAAAACCCCATACACAGTGCCTTATCCCCTATTCACTCTACCTTTAGTCCCTTGCCTGCCTTATCTACTATTATAACTCTACGTCTGGCTTAATTTCCTTATTACCTCCAGCCTTTGGTCTCATATCACCCTATTGCCCTATTCCCTTATAACATCTACACTCAATTCCCTTATTAAAAATATACTTATTTTAGAAGTAGAGGACATGGTGGGATTTATACCAGGAATGCAAGGATGGTTCAACATTAGGAAAAACATCCACATAATTGACCATACCAACAATCTAACAAACAAAAATCACATGATTATCTCAATAGATGCTGAAAAAGCCTTTGACAAAATACAGCATCCAATCCTATTGAAAACCCTGGAAAGTATAGGAATAGAAGGACCTTTCCTAAAAATAATAAACAGCATATACCTAAAACCATCAACAAGCATCATATGCAATGGGGATAAATTAGAAGCCTTCCCAATAAGATCAGGAGTGAAACAAGGATGCCCATTATCACCTCTATTATTCAACATAGTACTAGAAACACTAGCAGTTGCAATTAGAGAAGAAAAAGAAATTGAAGGTATCAAAATAGGCAAGGAGGAGACTAAGCTATCACTCTTTGCAGATGATATGATGGTCCACTTAAAAAATCCTAAAGAATCAACTAAGAAGCTTGTAGGCATAATCAACAACTTTAGCAAAGTTGCAGGATACAAAATAAATGCACATAAATCATCAGCATTTCTATATATTTCCAACACATCACAACAGCAAGAGGTAGAAAGAGAAACACCATTTAAAATCACCCTAGACAATGTAAAATACATGGGAATCTATCTACCAAAACAAACACAGGAATTATATGAAAACAACTACAAAAAATTTTCCAAACTATTAAAACTAGATCTAAACAACTGGAAAAACATTGATTGCTCCTGGGTAGGATGAGCTAACATAATAAAAATGACCATTCTACCCAAATTAATTTACCTATTTAGCACCATACCTATCAAAATACCAAAAAACCTTTTTACTGAATTAGGAAAAACTATGACAAAGTTCATTTGTAATAACAAAAGATCAAGAATATAAAGGGAAATAATGAAAAAAAATATGAAGGAAGGGGGCTTAGCAGTACCAGATATTAAACTTTACTATAGAGCAGCAGTCATCAAAAGAGTATGGTACTGGCTAAGAGACAGAAGGCAGGATCAGTGGAATAGACTTGGGGTAAATGACATCAGCAAGACAGTGTATTATAAACCCAAACAGCCCAACTTTTGGGACAGGAATCCACTATTTGACAAAAACTGCTGGGAAATTTGGAAAACAATATGGGAGAGATTAGGTTTAGATCAACATCTCACACCCTACACCAAGATAAATTCAAAATGGGTGAATGACTTGAATATAAAGAGGGAAACTATAAATAAGTTAAGTGAACACAGAATAGTTTACTTGACAAATCTCTGGGAAAGGAAAGATTTTAAAACCAAGCAAGAGTTAGAGAAAATTACAAAATGTAAAATAAATGATTTTGCTTATATTAAATTAAAAAGCTTTTGTACAAAGAAAAACAATGCAACCAATATCAGAAGGGAAACAACAAATTTGGAAAAAAACTTTATAACAAAAAACTCTGACAGGGGTCTAATTACTCAAATATATAAGGAGCTAAATCAATTGTACAAGAAATCAAGCCATTCCCCAATTGACAAATGTGCAAGGGACATGAATAGGCAATTTTCAGATAAAGAAATCAAAAGTATCAATAAGCACATGAGAAAGTGTTCTAAATCTCTAATAATTAGAGAAATGCATATCAAAACAACTGTGAGGTATCACCTCACACCTAGCAGGTTGGCTAAAATGACAGCAGGGGAGCATAATGAATGTTGGTGGGGATATGGCCAAATTGGGACATTAATGCATTGCTGGTGGAGTTGTGAACTGATCCAACCATTCTGGCTGGCAATTTGGAACTATGCTCAAAGGGCTATAAAAGAATGCCTGCCCTTTGATCCAGCCATACCATTGCTGGGTTTGTACCCCAAAGAGATCATAGATAAGCAGACTTGTACAAAGATATTTATAGCTGCACTTTTTGTGGTGGCAAAAAACTGGAAAATGAGGGTATATCCTTTAATTGGGGAATGGCTGAACAAAATGTGGTATATGCTGGTGATGGAATACTATTGCGCTCAAAGGAATAATAAACTGGAGCAATTCCATGTGAACTGGAAAGACCTCCAGGTATTGATGCAGAGAGAAAGGAGCAGAGCCAGAAGAACATTGTACACAGAGACCAATATACTGTGGTAAAATAGAATGTAATAGACTTCTGTACTGGCAGCAATGCAATGACCCAGGACAATTCTGAGGGACTTATGTTAAAAAATGCTACCCACATTCAGAGGAAAATTGAAGGAGAGGAAATACAGAAGAAAAGCAACTGCTTGAAAACATGGGTTGAGGTTGACAATGATGGGGATGTAGACTCGAAACTACCACACCAATGTCACTATCAACAATTTGGAAATAGGTCTTGATCTCACATGTTAAAACCAGTAGAAATGCATATTGGCCATGGGCAGGGAGTGAAGAGGGATGAAGGGGAAAGTAAGAGCATAAATCATGCAACCATGTTAACTTTTTTAGAAAAATAAATATTAATAAATATTAAAAAACAAAGAGAATGACCATAATTAATAAAAAAGAAGTAGACATTCAGGTGGTAATTAGTTAATTCATTAAAAAAGATCCCTACATACTCAGACTGAGTACATCAACTTTTTAAAAAGATAAAACAAAAATCCCTTTCCCAAATTATTGGGGGAATTTTTTAGCTTTGGAGGTTCAAATATGTATTTTTTACTACTGGCAGAGCTTCCAATGCCCCAAAGATGTACTATTCCCCTGATTACCAAATGCTATCAATTAAAAAAACATTAATTGAGTTTCACAAAAGTAACTAATAAGAAAATATAGTAAGAACTCTTTGTAATCCCCTCAAATCTGTGCCACATTGTCCTACTAGTCAAGCAAAAAATGAGTAGAATATTAGATAGTATATGTAGCAAAGGGGTTACTCATAACTCCTGGTAACTAAAAGTTTTTTTCTCTCCTTTTGGGACTATCTATCAAGGTTCCTCTGACTATTGGGCGATTTTTCTCTTTTAGCTTTTTGTAGAACTTTAAGACTAACTTTCCTCAGTATGTCTAGTTTATATTAAGCTCACAATAAAGTCATGGAGAGAGATGTTTTGGAGTAATTTCTTGAATTCACTACCATATTGATCAGAAGTTGACAATTTTTATAAGTTGATCATGTCCTTATCTAATTAATGTAGTGGAGATAAATTAAAAATAAAGACAGAGGTCAAAGATCTTTTGCTAATGTTTCCTTCTCAGGTATTTGGGTCATATAAGATTTTATCTCTGAGTTCTGAATCAAATTGCTATTTTTAAGATGTAAAAACAGGTTTGATTTTACTTCAATAACTTTCAAGACTATAAATCAGTGGTTCCCAAACATTTTTGGCCTACTGCCCCCTTTCCATAAAAAATATTACCTAGCCCCCCTGGAAATTAATTTTTTTAAATTTTAATAGAAATTCATAGGAAAGATAAATATACCTGTTGCCATCACTGACTCCCTGGAATGCTGCATTGAACCCATCAGGGGGCAGTAGCACCCACTTTGGGAATCACTGCAATAAATGGATCAAGGACATTTCAATTAATATATACATTATGATTGGTTGTTTGATATTTTTATCAATA
The DNA here is from genome assembly GCF_016433145.1 of Gracilinanus agilis. NCBI lineage: Eukaryota > Metazoa > Chordata > Mammalia > Didelphimorphia > Didelphidae > Gracilinanus > Gracilinanus agilis. The sequence goes on along the minus strand of NC_058130.1, from coordinate 117,843,742 downwards.
GATAATTATTCTTAGAACTTATTCCTCCTTCATTCACATAACCAATTGTTCCTATTTGACAAATTTGGAAGCATCTTGCTACCTCTTTTAAATGGATTAGAGGCAATTGTTTGATTGATTCATCAACACCCTTCCCTATAAATACAAAATTAAAAACAGAAGAAGGAGCAGGTAGGCATTTCAATAGCTAGAGCATCAGGCATGAAGATTGGAGGTCCTGGGTTTGAATCTAGTCTCGGATATTTCCTATAATATTTCCTGTGACCCTTGTGGTGCAGAGAGGGGGCATAACTGCTTTGCAGAGTTCTTCTGTCAGTTAAGGAGGTTTTAGAATCTTGGGAAAAAGTTCAGTTGGTCCTGGGAACTCGTGGAGAGAACCAGGGTCCATCTGAACTTCTTCTTTAGATTGAAACCTGGCCTATATTTTGCAGCTTTTCTTTTAAAAATTGTTAATTTAGCTAATTCCTTTGAATCTCCCTACCCTACCTTATTCCCACCTTCATTTTCCCTACCTGAATGTCGGAGAAGTTTGGAAAGGAGAGCAGTTCTGAGAGTTAGTTCAAATCTGTGAAAATTTAGTCAAATAGGGCTCACCCTTGTTACAAATTTACCTATTGAATCATTGTATCCAGCTTTCCTACCCCTTTTGACTACCAACCCTCTCAGGCTGAAGTAGGCAGGTTCCTACTCAGCCTCACGTTCCTGCCTCCCTTCCCCCACCTGAAGCTTTCTCTAAGCCGCTCTTAGGGCTACCTTGTATCCTCTACCCTGCCAACCTGCCCTAGAAGACAATAAACCCCATTAGTCTTTAATCAAAACCCTTTGGCTATTTCATTAGTTGATTAATAAGAGAGGGAGGAGGAGAGAGAGAATAACATTCTCTCTGGAGTTTGAGGGAAGCTGACGGTATCCATTTTGGAGGAAGTGAAACTTCAATACTTCCTCTAGTCCCTTCCTGTGAAACTGACTAGAAGCCTCAAGTCAGTTTCAAGCCATTCTTGGCTGGCTCTAACCTTGCTTTGTAAAGTGTCTCTTTTACTTCAAGGGCTCAGTCTGTTCCCTTCAGTGTTTTGTCTCCAACCTGGGTCCCACCTGTATTTCCCTGCTGTTGTTGCCTGCCTTAGATTAACTCATCCTCTCCCTTTCAACTCTTGGTGCCTTAGTGTTTATATTTCCTAAACTCAGACATTCCCTTATTTCTCCTACCACCTCAACTACCAACCTTCATCATTTTACCTTCCTCATCCACTATATTGCCTTGGGGATTCACAAACCCCTATCCACAGTGCCTATCCTCTATTCCAACCAGCTACTACCTATAGCCTAAGCTCTTATTACCTCCCTGCAATATTCCCTTTATTACCTCCAGCCTTTGATCCTTTGCCTTGCCTTATTCCTTATTACAACCAGCTATTACCCCTAGCTTCAGTCCCATATTACATCCTAAAAATCCCCTTATTACACCTTGAGCAATTCACTTAACTCTGATTGCCTAGACCTTTACCACTCTTCTGACTTGAATTGATAATCAGTATATATTCTAAGACAGAAGGGAAAGGTTTTTGTGTTTTGTTTTTAAAGTAGAAGAGAAGCACACTTTGAAAATAGATATTTGGTGTCATAGATTATTTCACAGAACTTAATTACTCTAAAACAAGGAAAGGACCTCTTGCAAACACATATATAGATAGAGAGTAGGGAACTTCATGTAATTTTAAACAATATAGATATCTGAAAAGCCCAGGATCTTTTCCTAAAAATCTTTGTTATTAACAAAGAGAATACAATGAGCTCTGGAATTCCTAGAAATTAGTCATTGCAAAACAGTAATGTAAACCCCATGGTATCAAAATCTACCTCGCTCAGTCATTGCATTTTTCAACTGACAACACATCTACAAAAAATTGTACCAGTCACATCAAACACTAAATGTCTAAAACTGAACAGCTAACTCTCTCCTTAAAGAAATCAAAACTATCAAGAAGCACATGAGAAAGTGCTCTAAATCTCTAATAATTAGAGAAATGCATATCAAAACAACTCTGAGGTATCACCTCACACCTAGCAGATTGGCTAAAATGATAGCAGGGGAGAGGAATGAATGTTGGAGGGGATGTGGCCAAATTGGGACATTAATGCATTGCTGGTGGAGTTGTGAACTGATCCAACCATTCTGGATGGCAATTTGGAACTATGCTCAAAGGGCTATAAAAGAATGCCTGCCCTTTCATCCAGCCATACCATTGTTGTGTTTGTAGCCCAAAGAGATCATAGATAAACAGACTTGTACAAAGATATTTATAGCCGCACTTTTTGTGGTGGCAAAAAAATGGAAAATGAGGGTATGTCCTTTAATTGGGGAATGGCTGAACAAAATGTGGTATATGCTGGTGATGGAATACTATTGAGCTCAAAGGAATAATAAACTGGAGCAATTCCATGTGAACTGGAAAGATCTCGAGGAACTGATGCAGAGTGAAAGGAGCAGAACCAGAAGAACATTGCACACAGAGACTGATATACTATGGTAAAATCGAATGTAATGGGCTCCCGTACCAGCAGCAATGCAATGACACAGGACAGATCTGAGGGATTTATGGAAAAGAACGCTACCCACATTCAGAGGAAGAACTACAGGAGTGGAAACACAGAAGAAAAAATAAACTGCTTGAAAACATGGGCTGATGCAGACCTGATTGGGGATGTAGACTAAAAATGACCACCCTAGTACAACTATCAATAATATGGAAATAGGTCTTGATAGATGGCACATAAAGAAACCAGTGGAAATGCTTATTGGCTACAGAGGGGTTGGGGGTGGGGAGGTGGGACGTTGGGGAGGAGAGAATAAGAACATGAATTATGTAACCATGGAAAAGTTTTTTTCTAAATAGTAAAATTAAAAACAAACAAACAAAAAACCTACACTCCCATTTGATTATTTCTTTCCTTTCCTTTAGATTTCTATGTTGGAAACTTTAGTGTTATCTTTGAGACTTCCTTCTCGCTTACCTCTCATATTCATTTTGTTAACAAGTTCTATCATTTAAACCTCCATAAATACTCACTTGCTTTAGTACTTAATTAATTCTAATGTACTTTATATGCAATTCTTTGAATATAATCTATAAAACCTTGTAGAAATATTGCTGCATCTTCTCTCTTCTCACTCTTTTCCTTCCTTCATAACACTGAAAGAATATTCTTCCTCATTTATTTTCTTGGCTATGTCACAACCTTGCTCAAAGTTTTTTAGGGGCTCCCTATAGGCTACTCCATAAATTTTTACTTGACATTTAAGTTGCCATTTCAACTTTCTAGAATTATGCCATAATTTATGTACGAAATGAATAAGACAACATTTTGTTTCCTAGAGACTCCCTGTTTTTCCTAATAACTTTTCTTTACCTATAAAGCCTACTATGTCTGGAATATCCATTCATCCATTCCTCTCTTCTTCTGTTAAATATGTCTGATAAAATTAATGCTTAATTGAATTATCTTCCTTTTCAATGAAAATGTCTATGATATGGATCATCATCCCCAGAGAGAACACAGGCATTTTGCTTTGTATCTCTTTGATGTACATTTTGTTTTTGTTGTGGTTCTAGTTCTCCATACTCAAAGAGGACCAAAATAACACTCCGGGATGATGTCTTCTAATTCATGCATAAATTTAAGTGAGGCAGAGTTGCACAAAATTATTGGTTTTCCTTTATCTGCCAGAGCCATTAGTGTATATTGGCAAGACAAAAAGTAAGCCTATTTCTGATGACTTGGGATGCAGTGGATGACCTTGGCTTCTTCAATGTATAACCAAGCTCTAAAATTACATGGACTCTGCTTCTCAAATTGTTCTTAACACCTATTCTTCCAGGTGAAGTCTTCACATGCTTGGATAGACATTTCCTTAACTCAAAGATGGGTTTGAGGCCTGTTATTTACCCTCAGTCTGGGTTAGCCCACCTGCCAAAACATTTTACCAGGGTGTGGTGTGGCTGCTGTGCATGCTACAGCTTCTTGGAGTCACAAGTGAGAACTGGGTGGCAGGTGGACACCAAAGGAGGAAAACAGCTTGGAAATTCAGGGAGGATTTTTGTTGTATGTTTATACATGTTTACACATGTGTGCATATATAAACACACATATGTATGTATATATGCCTTTATTGATTCCCTAAGTTTCATAAGAACAAGAATAGAATCATACCTAAATTGTTTATCTCCCAGTAAACACAGTAGCAACTTAATAAATGTTTATTAGATTGAATTGAATTGGGAATACGCATTTTGCAAATTAATATTTTCCACTTCTCTTTTTTGCAGGTAATCCCCTAATGAATTAGATTTAGAATTAAATAATGCTCCAGGAGCTTTGTACATTTTTAGGCTGATGGTGACATACATTTAAAGAAAGACTTGTAAAGCTAGTAAAGCTATTTCTGTAACCAGAAGGCATTCTCAAAATAGACAAAGAAAAATGACAATAGACAAGTATCTATTAATGACCTGCTAAGTATATTAATGTGGGAGTATTCAGAACGAGCGTTGTATTATTAACAATCATGTCACAAACGATGACCTCAAAGAGTTAATATAGTGTATTTCTGATTAGGACTTTTTTCATAGGAATGATGAATCGTAATTTTGAAAACCTGATATATAGCATTTTAGTGCGCTGACCTTTCAGGAGAGGTATATGCTTGATTAGAAAACATTTGAACTGCCCTTACCATTCAATGACAGGGTGATAAATGGTAAAAGCTATAAAATGAGCCACCAAGCCAATGTAGACTATGGAAAGGTCAAAGTGGAGTAGCCCATCTATTTAACTACCATAATATATGAGGCATTCAACCTAGGATCCAGCAGGCTCATGACAAAGAACATAAAACAAAAACAGTGAATGGCATTTCATTAATACATTTTTATGACCTGGATTAGCAGGGAAAAGGCCATATTTGTTTGTACACACGTGGTCATACAGATACACACTGATTTATCAAGATATCCATGTAAATTCTTCAGGACAGGTGACCCTATCTTTTGCATAGGTTATGATGCTATTAATTCCTTTCCAGATGGTTTCTACTGGTGGCTGTTGATAAAACCACTTATTCCCTTGTTGGAAAAGTTAATGAACCTCTTCTAATATAGCAAGGCTCATCCTTGGAAAACAGTGTGTCACTTGGCCCATATTCAAATTCGATGGCATTGTCTAAACTTTGCACTCTGTTTTGTGCATACCCTTTCAATATATTTTCTTAAATATGCTCATATATTCCTATGAGACTTTTGTAGCACGTATTTTTAATTTTTTAATTTATTTTTACAGGTCCATTCAATTTTTAATAATTGTTTTCTCATGTTTTGTGATCCATGTTGTCTCTCCCTCCCAACAATGCCTTCCCCAAGATGGCAGGTAATACAATATAGTTTGTACATGTATTAATCATGCCATTCAAATGTTCATATTCATCCTGTTTGTCAAATTGTGAAACAATACATATATTGCTTACACTAGAGAAAAATTCATGGAGAAAATAAAATGAGGAATGGTAGGCTTCAATCTATATTCAGGCTCTGTCAGTTTCTTCAATGGTATTGGATAGCCTTTTTTGTTATGAATCCCTAGAAATTTCCTGGATCCTAGCATTGCTGATAATAGTTCATTTACAGTTGATTATCACACTTTAATACTGTTACTGAATTGCAATATGCATTATTTTGAGGGTGGAAGGTAAGAAGACAAAATAAAGGCTAATTCCCATCCAAACTCTATGTTGTACATTTAGTCACTATGTGCAGAGACAGAGACCCTATTAACCACATAAGAAGAAATTTAAATGAAATCAAAGCTATAAGTATATTTAGATTTTTTCTTAGAGAACACCAGGTAGGGACAGGAGAATCAAAGAAAGAAAATAATCATCTTTTGTTCAGGAGCCAAAAATTGATCCATACAAGAATTCTTTTGTGAGTGAGGGAAGATAATAGTGTTTTGAATCAAGGTCTGTTTTTAATATTTACATATTCATTGAGCATCTAAATGATTGAGTGGTAGAATATTGGGCCTTGAGTCAGGAAGACTTGAATTGAAATCCAGTTCAGTTACTAGCTCTGGGATCCTAGGCACATCAATTAACCTCTGTTTATGAAACTCTTCTATTCTGTAAAATGAGGAAAATAATAGCAACTACCACCCAGGGTAATTGTGAGGATCAAATGACAGATTACTGGTGGAGCATTTAGTAAAGTGTGCCTGACATATAATTTGCTATTTTGATTATGATGATGTATTCAATTAAATTAAACCAATGATTATTAAGTACTTATTTTTTATATGAAGTTGCAGTTTTTTTAGCAAAAAAATCAAAAGAATTCATATGCCCTGGAAGTAAGGAATATGTGGACAAATTGTGATATATCAGCATAAGAAAATAGTCTATCCCCATAATATAACAATAAATAGCATAAAATGAACTTTAATAAAATACATATTAACTATAAAATAACAATAATTAATAATAAGTAGTAAAAATGCCTGCACTAAGTTCTGGGAATACAAAAAATGGCAAAAGGTAGCCTTTATTTTCAAAAATATTATAATATGTTAGGCAAACAGGAAAACTACAGAAAGATCTGGGACTATTTGAGCAAATATATGTAAAAGGAGTAAGTATAACCAAGAATAAAATTTAATAAAAACCAAAAGGAAGCAATATTGTTAGATGTCAGCATTCAGGCAAATATTACTTATAATCTACATTAAAGGGCAAATGATGAAATATTCCTTTTATGAACAAGGAACTGTGCAATGTTCTGGATATACAAAAATAAAAATTTAAAAAACACATTAAATTTTTCCTGACTGCAAGAAATGTATATATTACTGAAAAGGTATATTATACAAGGGACTTATGATGAAAAAAATATCTGTCACAATAGAAGGAAGAGATGGAGTCAATGCAGATTGAAGAATATCATTCTTCACGTTTTTCTTCTATGACTTTTTCTCAAGTGGAAACAATATATCTGATTTCACAATATGAAAAATATTGAAATATGTACTGTATGATAATATATATTATTTTTATTATCTTGCTTTCTTAGAGATGGAGTTAGAGGGAAGGAGAGAACATGGATTGCAAAGTGTCAGAAAACAATTATTAAAAATTATATTGGGGGCAGCTGGGTAGCTCAGTGGATCGAGAGTCAGGCCTAGAGACTGGAGGTTGTAGGTTCAAATCCAGCCTCAGACGCTTCCCAGCTGTGTGACCCTGGGCAAGTCACTTGACCCCCATTGCCCACCCTTACCACTCTTCCACCTAAGAACCAATACACAGAAGTTAAGGGTTTAAAAAAATTTAAAAAAATTAAAAAAAAAATTATATTGACATATAACTTAGAATAAGTAAAAAAGCAACTTCTGGTTTAAGATGGCAGCAGAGTAAAAAGCAGCTGCTTAACCTCTCTGAACCCACACATATAGGACCCCTCTAAAGGACATAAAAACAAATCCAGACAAATGAAGGGACCCCACAACAGGGCACAGCATTGAAGATACATGGGATCGGGCATTTCCATGCTATATAGGGGTGAAATAGCTCTAACTAAAACGAGAGCTGAGCAACCCCCTCCTCCACATACCACCTACAGGACCAAAGCCAGCTCACAAGAGTTAGAGCAAGTTTTGGGCTTCCATTAAGTCCTTGGCAGCTACCTGGCATCACCAAGGCCTGCTCCTGAGAGCAGCAAGACTTAAGACCCCAAGAAGCTAAAGAATGTGCGGACTTTGAACACAGACCTTGAACACAGGTTCAGTCACAGCTGCAGATGGGGATCCTGAGCACAGGCATGGAATTTGGGTGGGGAACCAGTGCAGAGGGGTGCATGACTATGGAAGCAGCACCCTGAGACTGTTAAAGGAACTTCGGGCAGAGGAAAAAGCAAGGGGACCACCAGGAGGCTTGACCCTGAGAACAACTAGACCTGAGACCTCAGGAGCCTAAAGAGTGCAAACAGATCCTGTGGGTGAAGATAAAGCTGAGAGGGCACTGGGCTAACAATGGCAAGCCAGAAAGAAGAAGCTCAGAAGAGAAAGATCAAGAGGAAATCTTTAACACACGAAAACTTTTACAGAAAAAAAAAATCCAGATAGCAGAGCAAACAGCAGAGGAGAACAAACAAGTAACCAAATCTAAACCTTCAAAAGAAATGAAAACTGTTCACAAGCTCTTGAAGAGTTCAAATCTGAGATGACGAGAAAGATGGAAGGGATCTGGCAAGAAAATAACAGTTTAAAAGGAATAATTTCACAATTAGAAAGAGAGGCTCAGCAATCAAATTAATTGATGAGCAAATTGTAGACCATAAATGACCAGCTGGAAGCCTTGAAGAAACAAACTGACCAGATTGAAAAGGAAAACCAAAAGACTGTAACTGAAAACTAGTTTCTAAAGGCTAGAATTGGGCAATTCAAAAAGGATGCCCCCAAATCAAAAGAATTCACAAGCAAATTGGAGACCAAAATCAAACAGCTAGAAAACAGGATAGACCAATTTGAAAGGAAAAACAAAAGAATATAGCAGAAAACCAGTCTCTAAAGACAAGAATTGGGCAAGTAGAAGCCAATGATCTCTCAAGACAAGAACAAATATAGCAAAGTCAAAATAGAAGGAAAAATAGAAGGAAACGTGAAATATCTCAATGAGAAATTGACAGGTCAAGAAAAACAGGTCTAGAAGAGACAATTTGAGAATCATTGGTCTTCCTGAAAAAGCAGGAATTAATAAATATTTAGACTCCGTACTAAAAGAAATTATTCAGCAAAACTGCCCTGAAGTTCTACAACAAGAGGGCAATATAGACATTGAAAGGATCCATAGACCCTGAAAAGACAACTCCCAGGAACACAATAGTCAAAGTCAAGAGCTTCCAAGTAAAAGAAAAAATTTACAAGAAACCAGAAAGAGACAATTCAGATATCAAGGAACAACAATCAGGATCACACAGGATCTGGCAGCCTCCACACTAAAAGACAGTAAGGCTTAGAATATGATATTCAGAAAGGCAAGAGAACTGGGTCTACAACCAAGAATCACCTACCCATCAAAACTGACTATATACTTCCAGGGGAAAGAATGAGCATTTAACAAGATAGAAGATTTCCAAGTATTTCCACAGAAAAGACCAGGGATAAATGGAAAGTTTGATATCCAACCACAAAAACCAAGAGAAACATGAAAAGGTAAATAAGAAACAGAAGGGAAAGTAAGAAAACTCTTGTTTTTAAATTTGTCTCTTTAAGGGCCTCAATAAGATCTAATTATTCATATTCCTATATGGAGAAATGTTATGTGTAATTCTATGTAGTGAACTTTATTCACTATTATAGTATTCACTATTATAGTAATTAGAAGAATTATTCACAGGGAGAGGTTGGAGCAGTAAATGGTCTAAGATGATAGGGGGTGGGTGGGCAAGAGGAGGGCAAATAGTAGATGGCACCAAGAGAAACTTGAATGAATAAGAAAAATAGGATATTCTATACCACACAAAGAGGGTATGGGAAGGGGAGGGGACGAATACTATTATAAGAAGGTGAGGAAGAGAGCATTAAAAGGTAATATTTAAACCTTACTCTCAATGGAATTAACCCTGAAAGAGAAGAGTAGCTATATCCATTGGGATATAGAACTCTATCTAACCCTTCAGAGAAAATCAGAAAGGATAAACCAAGGGGACGAGGGGAGTGGGGAGGTTAAAAAAGGGATGGAAGGAGAAGGGGAGGCAATCCATTATGCCTTAAAAATAAAAAAAGGGGAATAACAAGGGAGGGGGTAGAAAGGGTAGTAAATAAAGGGAATGGACAAGGGTTACTGGTTTAAAAAAATCATTGGTTTAAAAGTAAATAGCCTAAGAAGAAGGGGTAGAACTAGGAGAGGATACCAAAATGTTGGAGAACACAAAACTGATAATTATAACTCTGAATGTGAATGGAATGAACTCGCCCATAAAATGGAAGCAAATAGCAGAGTGGATTAGAAACCAAAATCCTACCATATGTTGTCTATAAGAAACACATATGAGGCAGGTGGACATACCCAGATTTAAGGTAAAGGGCTGGAGCAAAGTATTTTGGGAATCGAATGAGAAAAAAGAAGGCAGGAGTGGTGATCATCATTTCTGACAAAACCAAAGTAAAAATAGATATGATTAAAAAAGACAGAGATGGTTATAACATCCTGATAAAAAGCAGTATAGACAATGAGGAAATAACAGTGCTCAAAATGTATGTACCAAATTGCATAGCATCCAGATTCTTTAAGGAGAAACTGGCAGAGCTCAAGCAGGAAAGAGATAGTAAAACCATACTAGTGGGAGATCTAAATAAATTTTAGATCTAGATAAATCAAACCAAAAATAAATAAGAAAGAGAAAAGAGAAGTGAATGAAGTCCTAGAAAAATTAGACTTAATAGATATGTGGAGAAAAATAAATGGGGACAAAAAGGAATACGCCTTATTTTCAGCTGCACATAGTACATTCACAAAGATTGACCATGTAATAGGGCATAGAAACACTGAAAATGAATGCAAAAGAGCAGAAATAATAAATGTAACCTTCTCAGATCATAATGCAATAAAAATAATAATTAGTAAGGGCACCTGGACAGGCAAATCAAAAACGAATTGAGAATTATATAATATGATTCTCCAAAACTAGTCAGTTAAAGAACAAATCATAGAAACAACCAACAATTTCATTGAAGAGGATGTCAATAATGAGACATCCTACCAAACTCTGTGGGATGCAGCCAAGTACTCTGGGGGAAAATCATATCCTTGAGTGCATATATTAACAAATTAGGAAGGGCAGAGATTAATGAATTGGGCATGCAACTCAAAAAATTAGAAAGAGAGCAAATTAAAACTCCCCAGATCAAAAGTAAATTAGAAATATTAGAAATCAAGGGAGAAATTAATAAAATTGAAAGTAAAAGAACTATTGAATTAATAAATAAGACTAGAAGCTGGTATTTTGAAAAAACAGATAAAATAGACAACGTACTGGTGAATCTAATAAAAAAGGAAAGAAGAAAACCAAATTGACAGTATCAAAGGTGAATAGGGAGACCTTACCTTTAATGAAGGGGAAATTAAGGCAATCATTAAAGACTAATTTGCCCAATTATATGGGAATAAATATAGCAATCTAGGAAATATGGATGAATATTTACAAAAATATAAATTGCCTAAATTAACAGCAGAAGAAAGAAAATACCTAAACAATTCCATATCAGAAAAAGAAATTGAAGAAGCCATCAAAGAATTCCCTAAGAAAAAATCATCAGGGCCTGATGAATTCATAAGTGAATTCTATCAAACATTCAAAGAACAACTAATCCCATTACTATACAAATTATTCGATATAATAAGCAAAAAAGGAGTCCTACCAAATTCCTTTCATGACATAAATATATTACTGATTCCAAAGCCAGGTAGATCAAAAACAGAGAAAGAAAACTACAGACCAATCTCCCTAATGAACATAGATGCAAAAATTTTAAATAGAATACTAGCAAAGAGACTCCAGCAAGTGATCAAGAGGATCATCCACAATGATCAAGTGAGATATTTACCAGGAATATAAGTATGGTTCAACATTAGGAAAACCATCCACATAATTGACCATATCAACAAGCTAACCAACAAAAACCACATGATTATCTCAATAGATGCTGAAAAAGTATTTGACAAAATACAACACCCATTCCTACTGAAAATACTAGAAAGTATATGAATAGAAGGTCCTTTCCTAAAAATATTAAACAGTATATATTTTAAACCATCAACAAGCATAACATGCAATGGAATTAAATTAGAAGCCTTTCCAATAACATCAGGTGTGAAAAAAGGTTGCCCATTATCACCTCTATTATTTAACTTTGTAGTAGAAACACTAGCAGTAGCAATTAGAGAAGAAAAAGAAATTAAAGACATTAAAATAGGCAGTGAGGAGACTAAGCTATCACTCTTTGCAGATGATATGATGGTATACTTAAAAAATCCTAGAGAGGGGGTAGCTGGGTAGCTCAGTGGATCGAGAGTCAGGCCTAGAGACTGGAGGTTGTAGGTTCAAATCCAGCCTCAGACACTTCCCAGCTGTGTGACCCTGGGCAAGTCACTTGACCCCCATTGCCCACCCTTACCACTCTTCCACCTAAGAGCCAATACACAGAAGTTAAGGGTTAAAAAAATCCTGCAGAATCAACTAAAAAGCTAGTAGAAATAATCGACAACTTTAGCACAGTTGCAGGATATGAAGCATAAGTCATCAGCATTTCTATATATTTCAAACACTTCACAGCAGCAAGAGGTAGAAAGAGAAACACCATTTAAAATCACCCTAGACAATATAAAATACTTAGGAGTCTATCTACCAAAACAAACACAGGAATTATATGAACACAACTACAAAACACTTTCCAAACAATTAAAACTGGATATAAACAATTGGAAAGCCATTGATTGCTCATGGGTAGGACAAGTTAACATAATAAAAATGACCATTATACCCAAATTAATTTACCTATTTAGCACCATGCCTATCAAATTACCAAAAAACTTCTTTACTGAATTAGGAAAAACTATAACAAATTTCATTTGTAATAACAAAAGATCAAGAATATCAAGGGAAATAATGAAGAAAAATGTGAAGGAAGGGGGCCTAGCAGTACCAGATATTAAGCTATACTATAAAGCAGTGGTCATCAAAACAATATGGTACTGGCTAAGAGACAGAAGGGAGGATCAGTGGAATAAACTTGGGGTAAGTGACATCAGCAAGACAGTGTATGATAAACACAAAGAGCTCAACTTTTGGGACAAAAATCCACTATTTGACAAAAACTGCTGGGAAAATTGGAAAATGATATGGGAAAGATTAGGTTTAGATCAACATCTCACACCCTACACCAAGATAAATTCAGAATGGGTGAATGACTTAAATATAAAGAGGGAAACTATAAATAAGTTAAGTGAACATAGAATAGTTTACTTGTCAGATCTCTGGGAAAGGAAAGATTTTAAAACCAAGGAAGTGTTAGAGACAATTACAAAATGTAAAATAAATGATTTTGCTTATATCAAACTAAAAAGCTTTTTTACTAACAAAAATAATGTAGTCAAAATCATAAGGGAAACAACAAATTGGGAAAAAACTTTATAACAAAAAACTCTGACAGGGGTCTAATTACTCAAATATACAAGTAGTTAAATCAATTTTATAAAAAATCAAGCCATTCCCCAATTGATAAATGGGCAAGGGACATGAATAGGCAATTTTCAGGTAAAGAAATCAAAAGTATCAATAAGCACATGAGAAAGTGCTCTAAATCTCTAATAATTTGAGAAATGCAAATCAAAACTGCTCTGAGGTATCACCTCACACCCAGCAGATTGGCTAAAATGATAGAAAGGGAGAATAATGAATGTTGGAGAGGATGTGGCAAAATTGGGACATTAATGCATTGCTGGTGGAGTTATGAATTGATACAACCATTCTGGATGGCAATTTGGAACTATACTCAAAGGGCTATAAAAGATTGCCTGCCTTTTGATCCAGCCATAGCATTGTTGGGTTTGTACCCCAAAGAGATCATTGATAAACAGACTTGTACAAAAATATTTGTAGCCTGCTTTTTGTGGTGGCAAAAAACTAGAAAACGAGGGTATGCCCTTCTATTGTGGAATGGCTGAAAAAATTGTGGTATATGCTGGTGATGGAATACTATTGTGCTCAAAGGAATAATAAACTGGAGCAATTCCATGTGAACTGGAAAGACCTCCAGGAACTGATGCAGAGAGAAAGGAGCAGAGCCAGAACAACATTGTGCACAGAGACCAATACACTGTGGTAAAATAGAATGTAATGGACTTCTGTACTAGCAGCAATGCAATGATCCATAACAATTCTGAGGGACTTATGGAAAGGAACTCTACCCACATTCAGAGGAAGAACTAGAGGAGTGGAAACAGAGAAGAAAAGCAACAGCTTGAACACATGTGTTGAGGAGGACATCACTGGGGATGTAAACTCGAATCTACATCACCAATACTACTATCAACAATTTGGAAATAAGTCTTGATTGAAGACACATGTTAAAACCATTGGAAATGCACATCGGCTATGGAGGGGGGAGAGGAAGTCAGGATGGGGGTGAAGGGGAAAGCAAGAACATGAATAATGTAACCATGATAACTTTTCTAAACTGCTAGTCACTGGTGTCTATTTTTTCTTTGGTGTTTTTTGTAGCTCTTTTTAAAGCATACCTGGTGTTATCTAACATTTGGGGGCCAAATCAATCCCTACTCTATAAAGAAAAAAAGTTGATTTTTGTGCATTTAGCAAGTCTTTTTTTCCTTGTGTTTGGAGAATTCCATCCATTCCAATTTTTGAAAGTTGTTGGGATGTCTTTGCCTCATAATATACGTTGCTAAAATGTCTTTAAATTGATTTTATCCTCCATTGTTTCTCTCAGTTTTATGAGAGGCAATAGTCCATAATGATTTGACATCTTTGCTTTAAAAAAAAGTTAATATTAACCTTTTGTAACTTTCAATAATTATTGCTTTCACCTTCTCAAGTAAATTAGGAGTTTGTTTAACAAGGTCCTGTTAGGGTCACTTTAGTCTCTTTGTTTGACAACTCATTTACAAGATAAAATTACTGGATAAAATAGTTGGAGATAGGGTTGATATAATTTCTCCCATCAATATCCTATTTTAAGATGTTCAATTATGCATTTATTTATTTATTTATTTATTTATTTGTTGTAGAAAAGCATCCAGTTAACTCCATATCTCCATTCCTTCCCCCATCATTAAACCATTAGTTATATGTATACATAAAATCATGTCTAAATTACATATATTTATCACTTCTTTCTCTGAAAGTGGACATACCTAGTCATTCTTCAAACAATATTTTTCCTATATATAATTTTCTCTTGGTGCTACTCATTTCACTCTTAATAATATCATGTAGGTCTTTCCATCCCTTTTCCAAAATTAATCTGTTTGTTACTTCCTATGATGCAGTAGTATTCCATGACAGTCATTTGCCACAGATTGCTTTGTCAATCCCCAATTGATGAGCATGACTTCAGTTTTCCACCACAATGAGAACTGCTAAATATATTTTACAAAATATAGGTTCTTTTCTTTTTTTCCTGATAATCTAAGTAAATAAATCTAATAGTGATACTTATAAATCAAAAGGTACACAGAGTTTCATAACTCTTTGAGCACGATTCCAGATTATTTTCCAAAATGGTTGCATCAGCTCACATTTCTAGTGTTAGTATCTCTTTTTTCCACATCACCTCCCACATTTGTTGTTTTTGCCCTTTCATCATTTGAAGAAACATGATTTCTTCTTTGTGTTATTTTAATTCACATTTCTTTGATCAATAATGATTTAAAGTGTTTTTAAAAATATATATTTCTATGCAGAAGAAAAGGATATGATTGATCTCGTGTTTCGATGAGGATATGTTTCTGGTTTTGAAGTTAAAAGACCACTCTATTACAAATATTAGTAACATAAAAATAGGTTTTGAACAATGATACATGTATAACACAGTGGAATTACTTGTCATCTCAAGGAGGGAGGAGTGAAGAGGGATGGGAAAAATCATGAAACATGTAACCATGGAAAAATATTCTAATAAATAAATAAACAAACAAATGAATGAATGAATGAATAACTAAATAAATATATATCTTTGCTTCCTTTATCCAAAACTGTTCATGTCTTTGAACCATTTATCAGTTTTAGTTTTAAATAGTTCATAATCAATATTTCTTTTTTTAATGATGATATTTTATTCATATCACAGTTTTTATTTCTCAATTTTATTCATTTTTTCTCTTTATAAAATCATGCCTTAGCTCTACTCTATGCATAGTACTCATTACATTAATTAGTACTTTTGTGGTGTGAAGATGGGATTGACTCTCCCCTTACTTACTTTTATATTTAATCAACCAAAAGCAAAGACACCCCTACTTAACTTTAAGTAGGGGAGGTTCACAATCCACTTACTAAAGTGAGTAACACCTCCAGAAGCAACTGACTGCCCTCTGGGCAGTGCTAAGCAAATTTAAAGACTGCAATTGGTCCCCATAAAGTGGAGAAAGGGACAGGAAGTAACATAATGAAAGGTCCATAAAAAGGGACTAAACTTCCTGTCAGTAGTTCTTTGGTCTTTGGTGTTCAGCCTGAATCTTGGACTTGGAGGATCTTGGACTGAAACTGAGGCTCAGAGCTATGCCTTAGGTCTTCATCTTGAATTTTTGGATTGGAGTATCTTCTACTTTGGGACTTTGGCCTCACTTGGACCTGGGACTCTGGCACTTGAACTACTTCTGATAAGACTTCTCTTGGATCTTCTCCCTTTGGACTTCAGATTGGGTGAGTGAAAAAAGCTGATGCTCCTTTCCTGGCTTCTGGAGAGTTTAGTTTCTGAGAGGCCTCCTCTTCTTGAAGGAGGTTAATTGGGCTTAATCCTTGCTTAATTTAACACCAAGCCCTCTAGCTGAGGGTTTACCCCCTGCCTGGGTTGACTCACAGACCAGAACAACATTTAGGATGATAATCTAGACTTCTTATTCTACCCTCTTTCATATTTTTTTTCTACTTTCAGTCTTTCCTTCTCTTTGTAAAAAAGCTACTGAAAGTCATTTTTACTTGGACTGCATTAATTTTAAAATCAGCAACTACATTCTCTTATATTTAGTCCAATCATAAATTTAATCCCTACAGTGGTATGTAAATGTATATATGTATGTATATAAATACATATATAGTGCTTATTATATGTGTGTGTATATGTAAATGTTTACATACACACATATATACACAATATGTATATATACATATATATATGTATATATGCATATAGTGCATAATCATTTCATTTGGTGCTTACCAGGTATAACATCTATTTTTTTAACCTAAAATGTTTAATGATATAGAGACTTGAGACTACATATAATCCATAAAGTTTCTCTCTCTCATTCCTTCTTTCTGTACCATACTTTTCCAAATGTTTAACATATCACCTTAAGAATTAAGGAAATATAGTGTAAGTTATGTTGTCTTAATTTATATGATTTTCATCAAGTTTTACAAAGAATTTCCTTATCACTTCTACTTTACCAAATAATATAGGAACACAATCACAAGTTATTAGTATTTTAATGGCAATAATTTTATAATTACTTATACTGTAATATATTATGTTAAAATTTCCCATGGTAATTTTTAATTGATTCTGTATATTGACAAAATCTATTTCACTAACTCATTTTCTTCTTTGTTTCTTCAAGAAACATCTGTTCAGAATCTTATTTAGTACATTTTTAAAAAGTTAATCACAAGAATGTAAAAATTGATATTATTTTGCCTGTGCAGTACTGTCTTTTAAAAAATTATGCATATTGTGTAAATAGAATTAGCTCTAGCACATTCATAGTCAAAACTCTACTTAACCTAGGCATAGACATGATGTCATTCTCACCTCCCTTAATGGGGAGGGGAGATGAGTTACCCACACTTGACAATAAGTAACAAATCAAGAACAAGGGACTGCCCTTTGGGCAGTCCAAATCAATGTAGAGGCTGCCATTTGTCCACTTGAATTAGAGGTGGACCCACAGGAAGTGACAAAAGACACTTTCTCTTCAAGTATGTTGGTTACTTCCTGGGAAGGTAGTTCCGCTTTGAACTTGGAGCTGAAGGATCTCTGAGGAGACCTCAGGCAGCTTCTACTCAAAATGGTCATGTGGATAAGTTAGGCTGACTTCCTTGGGCCTACCTTGGCATTTCCAAACTCTACCTTTAAGTGGGCTCTAACCTATCTGATTGCTAGGCCTTGTGACTTGTAGCCTCATTTATTTAGCCTTCTAACCTTCTCTCTCTGTCCAGGCCTCTGCAGGCCTGGACTGGACTCTCCATCACTCTGTTTCCCTACCTTTTATCTCCTAATTGTAAATAAACTACCTTAACCCAATCCTGACTTGGGTCTAATTTAATTACGGAATCAACCTGAATTGTTAATTCCTGGCGGCCACACATTAATCATATATCCATAAATACCTAAAACCTCCCTCTTACAATATACAAATTAAGGGCATCCTCAGTGAATGTGTTATTAGGGACCAAGTATTCATTCAAAAGTAATTCTCATAAATGAACCACATCTCTACCATTTCACAGTAGATCTCAAACTTTTATGCTAATATCTATCAACATTTATACTATTATAAATTAAAACTGGTAAAATATAAACTTATATGTGTTAATTTGTCAAAAATAATACACAAACCATTACCTGTTATAATGAATTTTACTTTATAAAAATAATTTCCAAAAAGAAAAATAATGAGAATAACATTGTTATACATATTTCAAAAATGTATTTAATGTCTGGCTTAATAGAAAATAATTGCATTCTCAAATCTGAATTTTTTCAATCTATTGTGATATATTGCTTTGGTTGAAGTATATGAAGAAAATATGTCCTCACATTGATATGTAATTGGGAAAGAGGAATATTTTATTAAATAAACATAGCCTTAATATTATTATGAAAATAGTTTTCACCCAAAAAGTGACTCAGGGATCCATAAGAATTCACAAACCACATTTTTTGAGCATGTTCCATATCTCCTGAGATAGAGGACTTATTTTGAATCAGCTTGTACTCCACAATTAAGATCAGTAAATGAGTGAAAGTTTGTGAGAGAAAGGTTTCATCTTTCTATGGTTAAACTAATCTGTCCCAAAATAGAATGGGTAACAGAAAATCATGGGTTTCCTATGAATATGTGTATTCAAAAGAAGGTAAATGATTATTAAGTTTGAAATTTATGCTGGGGATTGCTGTTTTTTATTGATTGGACCAAAAGTCCAATAAAGTACTCTCTAATCTCAAGATTCTAAATAGGCAAATAGAGTCTCTCATTTCCTTCTTTCTTCCTTATATAGATTCCATATAAAGAAAGGCTGGATATCTTGTTTTGAATTATGTAACCCTTTTAACATTGTTGTAACAAAAAAAATTATACTTTATCAGAACATTTCCATTATAGAAAATTTAGTACATAAATATAGCTTGTCAAATGCTGTATATTTAATATATCATTTACAGCCCCCTAGATATCCTGGGCTTCTGTGCCTGTCATCTCTGTCTTTTGACTTCCTTAAAATATATTTCCCTAGTCCCCTCTTTTGTGTTTGTGAATCTTATGAAGTATCAGGGGGCATTCACAGTGATCTCTGGAATGAACTATTTCTTTTAACCCAGAGCATTCATTTTCCAAAGTGAATATAGGACAATTATAATATTTTTAGTTCTTATGGCTTTCATTTAATGGAAACAGAGTATCACAATTTAATATAAGGCCTAGTAGGAACACTTAAAGTAATTGAAGTTATCATGACATGAAATGTGTTGGGTAAAAATTCTTGGATTCTGAACACTTATAGAAAATGAAATAAAAAAATCAATAATAACATTGATGGAATCTCTTTGAACTTCAAAACACCATAAAGACATTGACTAGTGAATCTATATAACATTCTGCTGGGGTAGATAAAGTAGGACTATTGTTCCCATGTTAAAAATGAGAAAACAGAGAAAAATGAGGAAACAGAAAAATAGTGCATTGGGCCACAAAGCAATTGAGTAAACAGGGCCACCTGAGCCTGATTTGAAGAGCCAGCAGCATTGTAAGCATCATTTTTTTGTTTCCTCTGTGCAAAATCCAAACATTCAGTTTGTTAAACAGTAAACAATAATAATGTAGCTCAAGCAGTTGGGTCTGGTAATAACTAAAGGGAAGGTAGGAAGGGAAAGAAGGATTGGGTGGATTACTTCCATCCATAATAGAGGGGAGGGGAACTTGTACTGAAATTTCATTACTATTAAAACTCTAGTTCTATCAGTTTGAGAGAGAATATTATCCACAAAGAGGACAGAAGTACATCACCTCTCAACTTTTTGAAGTCAGAATTTTATTTAGGACATAAGTATGCTCAGTTTTTGCTTTATATTATTAAGGGGATCTTAATATGAATTAGAGAGCAAAAAGTATTGAGATTTTTATCCTCCTTGGAGTTCTGACTAAATTTTCAAAAATTTTAGGGAAACTATAATTGAAAATTATTAGATTTCAGACTAGTCAAAGGACCTAGATTTGAATTTTGGGAGCATCATGACAGCGCATGTGCATGTGTAATACCCAAAAGATCTTTTGTTAAAGAAGGTCAGATTTTCCAGCAGCTGGTAAAAGCCCCTGAGAGATTATGAAAAAGGATAACAGGGTCCCTAAACATTTATTTGCATGGAGAAGAGGAAGTACTTTGTTTACATTGTCCATTTTACATTCCCTGTTCTTTTACAAGGAAGATAAAGGTGAAAAGGAACTGTATTGGATTTATGAATATGCTTTATGCTTATAGCTAGACTGATTCATCTGACCCTATGTATGTGACTGGGAAAAGGAATGCATGAATGAAGGGATAAATAAGGGATTGAGTGATTGAAAAATTATTTATTATGCAACCACTAGGTGCCAAGAACTATGTAAAATGCTATGAAGACAAATAGAAAAAGTAGGACTGTCTCTGTTCTCAAAGGTGATAACACAGAGAAGAAAGTTTAGCTTTAGGTTGAATAGAAATTCTAAAACCACAGAGGACAAAGCAGTAATTCACTTAGTAAATCCTAGGAGTTATTAGAAAGGGTGCATTAGTAAGTGAGATGATAATAACAAAGATCTGAAAGACTGAACAACTGTTAGTCTGGAAGACCCTTTCTCTTATTGAAATGAGTGGTTACTTATCTCACCCACATTGTGCAAGGAGACAGGCAACCCAGGTGGGTTCAACTTTCAATCATCTCAGATTTGTTCAAGGATGTTCAAGGCTCAAGGAAGGGACAAGGGCAAAAGTTAATTATTTCCTGTGCCTCCTTTTCTGCATCTTTCAAATCTTGAATTTAGACTAGAAGTTCTCTAACATTTCTTCTAGTTCTAGCTCCAATAAAACTTATGATACTCTGAGGTTTTCTGATGCAGGGAATCATAGAAAGGGATTCTTAGCATAGGTTCCAAGTACATATTTTAACCTCTTGAACTAAACTATATGAAGTATTTGACTTTTTCTTTCTTTCTTCCTTTGTTTGTTTGTTTGTTTGTTTGTTTGTTTCTTTTTTTGTGAATGTCTTGAGGGAACATATACTTCAAACAGATTGCATTCATCACTTTCTGGTCAATTTACTTGTGCTGAGCCTCTCCATCCTTACCTAGCTAGGTTTTTCCTCTCACAATATATGAGAATTTAAATTAATTCATCAATAATTATTTATGATGTCTCTTTTATATACAAGGTATGGTGCTATGTTGACAACACAATGAAAAAAATGTCCTCAAGGACTTGTATTCTATCAGACAAGACAACACAAAGACCAATAAATTATACACCTATAGGTACACACACACACACACACACACACACACACACACACACACGCGCGCGCGCGCGCGCACACACACACACACCAAATATGAGATAAAATTCTGGGAGATAAGGATCGCCAGCAACTGAGAGAATCAGGAGAGGCTTTAGTAGAGGTAAGGACATCCCATATCCCAGGATATAATGTCTCTCTAAAGGATGAAGATTGCTATCACTCAGTTTCTGAACTGATATTTTTAAGCTTCTTTTGTATGTCTTTTTGCTATTAGGTTGCCTGCAACTTGAAATAACATTTTGCTTTGGTTCTCTATTTCATAATGAATTTTATTTATTGAATCCATGTGACTAGTCTATTTTGGGAGAATTTTTTGACAGCTAAACCATACAGTAAAGATTAAAGTTAGGTTGTGTAAGTAATCTCAGGCTATCAACATTACAGCAGAAGAGCACAGGTTCTGGTAGGTCCTACCAAACTATGATATTAATCTGATAATTATCTATCTATCTATCACCAAAGATTTTATTTAATTTTCCATATATTTGTAGTTTTCATACAAAACATTTCGTACAATGACAAAAATAATTCCTAAGGCTATTACTTCATCACTTTTTTTTATTTTAGCAGAGAAATAAGAAATTTGGGAAATATTTGAGATTCTAAATGATAGGACAAATTTTCAGCATCTTGTTCTATAACACTCAAACTCAGGTGCCAGTGTATTCTGTCAAGTTTCTAGAAGAAGGAAAAAGGAACAGATTTGATTTGGTCTATAGGTAGTCTTACAAATTATTTCTTAATCAGTTGACCCATTTCTCTTTGGAAGGAAATTTTGTATCAGCTTAACCAACATATTATAATGTCATACTGTCCTGCCTACTCACCCTTTCCTTTTGGCATCCCTTAATGTGAGGAGGCTAAAAGAACAGACACATCTATTTGAAGTAACATCGTCCCCCACAAACAAAATTCCCAAGAATACTTAATGAAGTAGCTAGAGAAAAGAGTGGAATAGATTTCTCATTAGCTCTATTGTTTCTTTTTTTTAGAGCCTGACATAGGTAGATGGATCAGAATTTTATCTTCATGTAACCAGTTGATAAACTATCCATAATATTAGAGGTATTTTATAAAGGTTACTATATCCCACATACTCAATAATGTAATTGTAATTTAAACATAATCTATAGAATTATAAATTTTCTTTTAAAAACTTCAGATTTTAATAGTTATTCTCCTTGCTAGCACAAAAATAGCAGGAAGTACTAAATGCCAATCAGCAAAGAAATAACTAGTCTGGGATAGCTAGGGCTTTGCCCTCAAAAATATATTTAATGTGGGTGATTTCAGCACAGAGAGCACTACACTTTGTTTCACATAGTGCTATAATGAGCCATAATTTTATGAGATCTGCCAATGGAGATATAAGCCATAGGAAAATATTAAAGAGTAAGTTCATAAGCTGGAGAATATTAGGGAATAAGGGGCAAGGGATAAGCTAATCTATCTAGTTCCCATCTGAATGGGACCTGTAGATAGAAAGATAAGACTCTTTGAAGTATAGTGCATTAAAAAATGTAATATGGCCTTTGTGTTTATATTCTTAGTTACAACTCTTCATGTTTCCTAATAGTACTTGAAAATGGTATTAAGGACACTAATAGAAGAAGATAATCATTAAGAACTACTATGATCAATTATATGGCAATAAATATGATAATCTAGGTGAAATGGGTGAGTATTTACAAAAATATTAATTGTTTAGATTAACAAAAGAGGAAATGGAAATCTTAAACAATCTCTTCTCAGAAAAAGAAATTGAACAAGTCATCATTTTTTCCCAAAGAAAAATTCCTTAGGACCAGACTTGTGATTTGATGGAATTACAAGTGAATTCTATCAAACATTTAAGGGACAACTAATCCCAAGACTATAAAAATTATTTGACAAAATTAGCAAACAAGGAATTTTAAAATTTCCTTTCATGACACACATATGGTGCTGATTCCAAAACCAGCCAGACTGAAAACTGAAAAAGGAAACTACAGACCAATCTCCTTATCGAATATAGATGCAAAAATATGAAATATAATACTAGCAAAAAAGACTCCGTCAAGTGATCATGAGGATTATCCACTATGATCAATTCTAATTTATACCAGGAATGCAAGGATGGTTTAATTTTAGGAAAACCATCCACATAATTGACCATATCAATAATCAAACCAACAAAAATCACTTGATTATTTCAATAGATGCAGAAAAAGCCTTTGACAAAATACAGCACCCATTCCAGTTGAGAACACTAGGAAGTATAGGAGTAGAAGAACATTTCCTAAAAATAATAAACAGTATGTATTTTATACCATCAGCAAGTATTATCTGCAATGGGGACAAGTTAGTAGCCTTTCCAATAAGATCAGGAGTGAAGAAACGATGCTCATTATCATCTCTTTTATTCAATATAGTACTAGAAACACTAGAAATAGTGATTAGAGAAGAAAAAGAAATGGAAGGGATTAAAGTAGGCAGTGAGGAGACTAAACTATCACTATTTGCAGATAATATGATGGTATACTTAAGGAACCCCAGAAAATCAACTAAAAGTCTAGTGGAAATAAGTAACAACTTTAGCAAAGTTGCAGGGTACAAAATAAACCCACATAAATCATCAGCATTTCAATATATTTTGAACAAAATTCAGCAGCAGGAGTTAGAAAGAGAAACTCCATTTAAAAATCACTCTAGGCAATATAAAATATTTAGGTATCAATCTGCTAAAACAAATACAGGAATTATAAGAACACAAATACAAAACATTTTGCACCTTTAAAGCTAGATCTAAACAATTGGAAAACCATTGATTGCTCATGGGTAGGATGAGCTAATATAAAAAAAAATGACAGTCCTACCCAAATTAATCTATTTATTTAGGGCCATACATATCAAACTACCAAAAAAACATTTTTGATAGAATTAGAAAAATTATACAAAGTTCATCTGGAAGTACAAAATATCAAGAATATTTAGGGAAATAATGAAAAAATGTGAAGGATGGGGATGCAGCAGAACCAGATATTAAACTGTAATATAAAGCAGTGGTCATCAAAACAATATGGTACTGGCTAAGAGACAGAATGGTGGATCAATGGAATAGACTAGGGGTAAATGACCTCAGTAAGCTAGTGTTTGATAAAACCAAAGGCCCCAGCTTTTGAGACAAGAACTCACTATTTGACAAAAACTATTGGGAAATGGGAAAACTGTATGGGGAAAGTTAGGTTTAGATCAACACCTTAGACCCTATACCAATATATAAATTTAAAAATGGGTGACGAATATAAAGAGTGAAATAATAAATATATTATGTGAACATAGATTAGTATACCTGTTAGATCTGTGGGAAATGAAGGAATTTGAGACCAAATAAGAGATAGAGAACATTGGAAAATGTAAAATGAATGACCTTTGATTGTATCAAATTAAAAAGTTATTTTGTTCAAACAAAACCAAATGCAATCAAAATTAAAAGGAAAGCAACAAACTGGGGGAACATTTTTATAACAAAACTCTCTGACAAAGGCTTAATTTTTCAAATATAAAAGGAACTAAGTCAAATTTACAAAAAATCAAGCTCAATTGAAAAATGGTCAAGGGACATGAATAGGCAGTTTTCACAGGATAAAATAAAAACTATCAATAAACACATGAAAAAGTATTCTAAATACCTCCTGATTAAGAGAATTGCAAATTAAAACAACTCTGAGGTACCACCTCACACCTAGCAAATTGGCCAATATGACAGCAAAGGAAAGTGACAAGTGTTGGAGGGGATGTGACAAAATTGGGACACTATTGCACTGCTGCTTGAGTTGTGAATTGATCCATCCATTCTGGAAGGCAATTTGGAATTATGTCCAAAGGGCTTCAAATGAATGCATGCCCTTTGACCCAGCCATACCACTGCTGTGTTTGTACCCCAAAGTGATAATAAGAAAGAAAGACTTTTACAAAAATATTTATAGCCACACTCAGTAAGTAAATAAAAAAACCAAGCAAATCAAGCAAATAAATAAATAAATAAAGGTAAGTGTCCCTCTGAAGAATAAAAAAATATATTATTTATGGAAGAGAGTGACCTTTGGTTTTATTCACCGGGCATTAGTTCTTTGGAAGTCAAAGTATGATTATTAATACTAGATTCACAAATATAAAGGAAAAGTTTGATTATATGCCCTTAATAATTTTATTAATCTTGATAATATCTACTTTCAACTTGCATCTTTTTACTCTGAAATACTTTAATTGGCTTGGTTTATTCTTGAATAGTTTCTTCTCCCTTAACAACCAGTTAGGTTATGTTTCCCAGTGCACTCAGAGAAGAATCTGGGACAAATGGATTCTTTCAATTAGTTTTGACTTTTTTCAAGTTTTCCTTCTTTTACATATTCACAATTTTACATGTAAAGCAATTACAATATGCAGTTTTCTTTAATTTTGGTTGCAAATTCTTTCCCTCCTTCCCTTTCCCTTCATTGAAAAAGTAAAAAAAAAAATATATATATATATATATATATATATATATATATATATATATATATACACATTACAAATGTGTAATCATGTACAACACATTTCCATATTGGTCATTTTGTAAAAAAAAATAAAAGTGTTAAAAAAATAGTTGGATTCAATTTGAATTCAGAATCCATTAGTTTACTCCACTCCTTTCTAGAAGCATATAACATTTTCCATCCTAAGTCCTTAGAATTGCATCCTTTGACCATTTTATAATTGGGTAATGACTGGAATTATTACAAATTTGACATGGTTCTTTCCATATTTGGGAAATAAGACCTTTATCAGAAAAAATGTTCTACTTTTTTTTACAGTTTATTGTTTCCTCTATAATCTTGGTTGTAATAGTTTTGTTTGTACAAAATTATTACAATCAAAATTATTCATTTTATATCTTGTAATGTTCTCTAGAGTTTCATAAATTATTCCCTTATTCATAAATCTAACAGTAAAAGTATCCTATGTTCCCCTAATTTACATATAATACCATTCTTTGGTTTTAAATCACATACCCATTTTGACCTTATCTTGGTATAGGGATGAGATTTTGATCAAAACTATTTTCGCCATATTGTTTTCCAATTTCCACAGCAGTTTTTGCTAAATAGTGAGTTCTTATGCCAAAAACTGGAATCTTTGGGATAAGTTAAGTTCATTTACCCCTAATCTATCCCATGGATCCCCTCCTTCCATTTCTTAGTATGAGATTGTTAGATGATTACTGACTTATTGTGGAGTTTAAGATATAGTATTGCTAGGCCACCATTCTTCACATTTTTTATTAATTCCCTTGATATTATTGACCTTTTGTTCTTCCAGATGAATTTTGTTATTATGTTTTCTAGTTCTATAAAATAGTTTTGAGGTAGGTTTATTGGCATGGTACTGAATAAGTAAATTAATTTGGGTAGGATTGTCATTTTTATTATATTAACTTGACCTTCCTATGATCAATTAATGTTTTTCCAGTTATTTACATCTAATTTTATTTATGTGGAAACTGTTTTGTGATTGTGGTCATATATTTCCATTGTTTGTCTTGGCAAATAGAATCCTAAGTATTTTATATTGTTTATTGTGGTTTTAAATGGAATTTCTCTTTCTAACAATTACTGCTGAGCTTTGTTTGAAATATATAGAAATGCTAATATTTTTATAGGTTTATTTTGTATCCTGCAACTTTGCTAAAGTTGATAATTATTTCAACTAGTTTTTCCAGTTGATTTTCTAGTATTCTCTAAGTATACCATCATGTTATCAGCTAAGAATAATAGTTTAGTTTCCTTCTTGCCTAGTATAATTCTTTCAATTTCTTCTTCCCTAATTGCTAAAGCTAGACTTTCTAGTAAAATATTAAATAATGGTGGTGATAATGGACATCCTTGTTTTACTCCTGATCTTACTGGGAAGCATTCTAACTCATTCCCATTGTAGATGATAACTTGATGATGGTTGAAAATACATATTACTTATTTTAAGGAAAGGCCCTTATAGTCTAATGTTCTTAATAGGAATGAATGTTTTATTTTGACAAAGGCTTTTCCTGCATCTATTGAGATAACCATGTGATTTCCATTATTTTGATTATTGATATGGTCCATTATGTTGTTTTCCTAATATTAAACCAACCTTGCATGTGAGACATAAATCCCACCTGGTTAGAGTGAACAATCCTTGTTATAGTTCCTTTGCTAGCATCTTGTTTAAGATATTTAAATAAATTTTAATTAGGGAAATGTATGTGTAATTTTCATTCTCTGTCTGGTCTTCCTGGATTAGGGATCAGCAACATATTTATGTAATAAAAAGAATTTGGTAGGATTCCTTCTTTGCTCATTTTGCAAAATAGTTTGTATAGTATTGGGCTAAGTTGTTCTTTAAATGTTTGAAAGAATTTGCTTTTGATTCCATCTGGCGGTGGGGATTTTTTAGCTGGAGTTCATTGATGACTTATTTGGTTGTTTTTTTCCCCTGAGATCAGATTATTTAAACATTTTCATTGGAGTTGAAATTATTCTTTTCATTTTTGATACTGGTAATTTAATTTTCTTCTTTCTTTTTTAAAATCAAATTAACTAATGCTCTATCCATTTTATTTTTTTTTCATAGAACCAACTCCTAGTCTTACTTATTAGTTCAATAGTTCTTTTACTTTTTATTAATTTTCCTTTAACTTTTAAGATTTCCATTTTAGGCTTTAATTGAGGAATTTAAATTTAAATTTTATTCTAGGTTTTTATATAGGTGCATGCCCAATTCATTGATCTGTTTTTTATTTATATTACTGATATACAAATTCAGGGATATAAATTTTCCCTTGAGTACTGCTTTGGTTTTCATTTTTTTATTTCTTAGAAAAAGTTTTCCATGGTTGCATGATTCATGTTCTTACTCTCTACCCTGCCAACTCCTCCCCCACTCCCATAGCCAACACGCATTTCCACTGGTTTCTTCATGTGTCATCAATCAAGACCTATTTATACTTGTACTAGGGTGGTTGTTTAGAGTTTAATTCCCAAATCATGTCAGCATCAACTCATGTGTTCAAGTAGTTGTTTTTCTTCTCTGTTTCCACTCCTCTAGTTCTTCCTCTGAATGGGAGTAGCATTATTTTCCATAAATCCCTCAGAACTGTTCTGGGTCATTGCATTGCTGATAGTACAGGGATACTTTACATTAGATTTTACCACAGTATATCAGACTCTGTGTACAATGTTCTCCTGGTTCTGCTCCTTTCACTCTGCATCAATTCCCAGAGGGTCATTCCAGTTCATGATTGCAACTCCTACCTTATTTTTCTCATTGGAAGCCCAGTAGATTTTGCTCCAGACTCTGACCTTAACCATGTGTATTTCTACCTGCCTCATGTTTGTTTCTTGTAGACAACATTGTATTACTATTTTATAAAGCTGTTACTTGGTGAAAATCATTTATACTCACACTTTGGATCATGGCCAAGTGAAAAAGGAAATGAATCTCAATTTTACATTAGAAACCTTTGTATTCTACCTCTAATTGACTGACTTTTTCCCATTGATTGTGAACTATATATTTTTATTGTTTTATTTTATTATTGTTTTTCCTTGTATGTGCAATACAGTATTTTAGTTTTTTTCTCTCATTTTTTTGTACCTGTAGCAAATGTTACCAGTATTAATGTTTTTTTTTCCTTTAATTTTATACTAGGTTAAGTTTTAAAATGTCCATTAGCCCTAATGTCAATGCATACCCAAAAGGATTATATGGAAACTTGCCTTAGATTCTTAAATATTATGGCACTTTGTTTAATGATTGTGTATGAGTCCAGGAGAAGGAATCACAAAAGACCCACCGTACAATGTCAAGGAGCACAAAGTTAACCTACATAGTGCCAATGAGCACAAGGCCAAGGCAAACAACCAATCTCACTGGGATTGATGAGATTCTCCTCCAAGACAGGGGACTTGAAATTGTTTGAGGTTTGAGGTTTCAGCTCTCTGACATATGTCAGACACAGGTCTTCTTTGTGCCACATTTTACTAAGTACTGAAGTTTGGCTACCATTCTGGCTTTCCTATCCCAGAGAGCAAAGATAAAATCAGACCAGGGAATGCTATTTCCTGTCTGCTTCAAAATCTAGTCTTTTTTCTGTCTTTCATAGTGTGTCAATTTTCTGTAGTCCTGGCTGCTGATCGAGTAAGTGCATAATTTCTACTACAGGCTTCTGGGACATAAATCAGTTTAATTGGTCCCTGATTCAAGGACCTATTATAGGTTTTTTTTTCCTTACTTAGAATTTTTACACATAAGACTTTGAATTTTTTTTATTTCAAGAAGTTATTTTTTCTCTTTATTTGGGTTTTTCAATATTTTTCGTTTTCTTTTGACAAATGATTCATATACTTCATAACTTAGCCATGTAGCTCTGAATGATCTGTGTGTTTGTCAACACCCTGGGGGGATTGTATTATTATTCTATAATGCAAAGTTTAAATTTTTTTGAGAGTAATTTTAGGATAAGAAACTTGCTATCTCCCTGAATTCAGAAAGGGAACTGTTTGGAGATGGCGCCATGAAGATGCCTGCAGAAACCACATGATGTACGAGAAGATCCAGAGTGAACTTTAGAAGGATGTGGTGATTTGAACTGTGGTGGGTCAAATGCATTTATTTTGAATGTATACTTTTATGCCAAAGGGGCCTGCCCTCAAATTTTTTTTTCAATGTAGCAATCATTGGACTTGTTCTTTTTCTCTTTTATTTCCCTCTTATCCCCAAATTATTGTAATTTCCCCTTAGAAACCACAGTGTTGAATATACTTTTTCTTTAGTTATAAGTTGTTTATGTGTTATGATTCCCTGGGGAAACTGGGCATGTTAATCTGGGAGATTTCTACATGCTTTTTTTCCATGGGAACCACAGAGGAGATTGTGTAATTAGAATTTTGTACTACAGGAATTTATTTTACAGAACTCCACCTTTGTTCTGTAACAACACCCCTCCTCTCTCTTCTCCCACTTTTGCGGTCCAGCAAATTTATCTTTACTCAGGCTATACTTTTCCTCCACTTCAAGTGATAATTAATAAATTTTCTAAAATACAATACATGGAATTATTAGATATTCATTTTAATCTTACACTTAAATGAAATAAGAAGGGGAGGGAAAAACATAAAAAATAGATAAAGAACAATTTAAAAATCTTCTTTTAAAGACTAGATTGGATATCTCAAAAGTTAACAGATCAGGCCTAGAGACAGGAGGTCCTAGGTTCAAACCTGGCCTCAGCCACTTCCCAGCTGTGTGACCCTGGGCAAGTCACTTGACCCCCATTGCCCACCCTTACCAATCTTCCACCTATGAGACAATACACCAAAGTACAAGGGTAAAAAAAAAGTTAACAGAGACATTTACAAAATTAAAAGGAAACCATTAAACTAATAAATAAAAATAGAAATTGGTATAATAAAAAAATAGACCATTGGTTAATTTTGGGATAAGCAAAAAACTATTGGGAAAACCAGAAGAAAATATACTAGAAACTAAGTATAGACTGATATCTCAGACATTATACTATAATAAGTTAAAAATGAGTATATGATTTAGACATAAAGGATAGTGTCTATAAGATCTATGAATGGAAGAATTTATGACCAAAAAGAAATAGAGAGCATTATGAAATGTAAAATGAATAATTTTGATTATATTACATTATATTAATTATATTAATTATATCATATCATATTATATTTTATTACATTACATTACATTACATTACATTACATTACATTACATTACATTACATTATATTATATTATATTATATTATATTATATTATATTTATTATATTATATTTATTATATTATATTTATTATATTA